>NC_090750.1:93761163-93762732 GCF_036898095.1 Palaemon carinicauda
CACACGACCGAATGTGATACAAATTTAATTACTGAACATTGTTAAGTAAAAAACAAAGTATATATGCATGTTTTGTTTCGGTTTTCCAGAGGCTCATAAAGTTAAAAGCCACCGATGTACTGTGCTAACTCAATTATAACTTCAGTAATTGAGAACGGCGTGTTGCAGATGCATTCTGTAAACCGAAGTAAGGACTAATAATTGAATAGCAGAAAGTTTGAGTGGTGGGCAATCAGTTTAAGTCAACGCTAAGCCTGATTTAATGGTTTTCTTTGAAGGCCATGTACAGTTGGATACAGAAATTACTGGTACACCTCGCTCTGAGAAAGTGCATACAGCCACGCCATTAATGCGCGGAGGTTTATGTGTTTAGCCCCACCCCCCACCTCTGCCAACTATCCCTACACTTTCTGGTTACTCGCCATAAAGTAAGGGTGTGAAAGGGTGCACTTCTTTGGGGCAAGATATGCCAGGAACTCCTGTGTACCAAAACTATATATCAAATTGAAGTGAATTTTGTAGTCTAGAGCTTAGCCGGGGGAGGGGGGCGGGGCAGGAAGGGGGAAGGGGAGGAGGAGGGAGGCTCTCCAGTTAACCCCCCTGTAACATTACCGAGGGAAACAATCCGATTGTAAAAACATGCAGGGAAAATGTAACTAATTATTATTATTATTATTATTATTATTATTATTATTAGCTAACCTACAAACCTAGTTGGTAAAGCAAGATGATATAAGCCCAAGGGCTTCAACAGGGAAAAATAGCCCAGTGAGAAAAGGAAATGACGAAATAAATAAACGATATAAGAAGTAATGAACAATTAAAATGGAATATTCTAAAACATTCCATTGCAATTTAGAGTTGTGGTAGCCTATTAGAATCTGCCGGACTGGGGTTCGAGACCCGCTCAAGCTCTATAGTTTCTTGTAGTATCTCTAACCTCACCATTCTTGTGAGCTAAGGACGAGGGGTTTTGGGGGAAGCCTATAGATCTACTTTCTGAGTTATCAGCAACCATTGCCTGTCCCTTCCTGGTCCTAACTTAGGTGGAGAGAGGGCTTGGGTGCTGATCACATGTGTATATGATCCGTATCTAGGGCATTATCACTGCCCCTTGCCTCTGCTATTCATGAGCGACCTTTAAACCCTTTAATTTCAGGGAACTGAAAAAGCATAGGATTCTCTAACAAGCGTAACCTCACTCAAGAGGTTGAAGCTTATATTGCAAGAAACCTTGCAGGAAATCTACAACGTACAAAGGTTTATGAGCAGAGGCCATAATTCAATGTACTGATAAGAATAAAAGGAGCAAAAGGGGAGGAGGAGGAGGAGGAGGAGGAGGAGGAAATCTTATATTACTAAAATCTGGACCATAACAATGACTTTTGATTAATTATAGAGTAGTTATTATGTGACCTAATACAAAAAATGTTAAGGGCAAAAAGTTATGCCAAAATTAAATAACAAAAGTGATATACTCACACTTTAACAAAATATTATTCCTTCACTTTTGTAAAACAATAAAAGTTTGTAAGCATTGGTTTACACATTATAAAAAGTATTTTGGAT
>NC_090750.1:93763232-93770732 GCF_036898095.1 Palaemon carinicauda
GGGTCGATGTTTCTGGACAGCGTATTCCATCTACCTCTGTCCCACACTTCTTCTTCTTCTTCTTCTTCTTTGTCTGCATCTTTTCCCACTTTTATGTGGGGTCGATGTTTCTGGCCAGCTTTCTCCATCTACCTCTGTCCCACACTTCATCACCGGTTAATCCCTTTGATCGAAGGTCATCCTATATATATATATATATATATATATATATATATATAAATTAGACCGGGAGGAATTTTTAACTCCTTAATTTATGAGCAAAGTATCTCTAATTTCTTTTTAAAGTGACACGATCCCAGACCAAGTTCACGGAAATGTTTTCTCTTTTTGCTTATAATCGATTTACCTTCACTAAAACCTCCGCAGTAAGGCCCGCAAGTAACTGTTTCGTTGTGTTAGCGAGCTAGCGCTTATTCTCCGCATCGCAAATCCTTGCAAGAAATATAATACTCTATTTATTAATATTTTATTAAGTTGTTCTTGCCGAACGGAGAAATCCTTTCCGATTAGTACTATATTCATGCTTTATTTTATATTGATTATTCATTACTTCATTGTAGTTTATTTATTCCCTATTTCCATTCCTGACTCAGCTATTTTTCCCTGTTGAGGCCCTTGGGCTTATAGCAACTTGCTTTTCCAACTAAGGTTGTTGCTTAGCTAATAATAATAATAATAATAATAATAATAATAATAATAATAATAAAACAGTGCTTTCGATAGTAAAACTACACATTTTTTGTTTTAATTTCTGTGGGTGTTTATCCAGTTAAGAGACTAGCTCCCTATTCCTCTTTAAGTTATCGTAAGAAAACTTATATGTGAGAGCATATTAGACGCACACTGACTAGAAAAGATCGTTGTCTGTAAGCTGAAATAACCGTATTTAAAAGTTCATATACTGGATTTCAATATAACTGTTAGAGAAATTAAAGTAGAGACTACCCGGACCTACATACTTTTAGGGAAGAGCAAGAACAAGAAAAAAAAAGAAAAGAAAGATATAGTCTGTAATAGGCTGAAAAGAGGGAATTGCAAATTTGGCGAAAGATGCTACTACAAGCATCCAAAGATATGCCATAAT
Organism: Palaemon carinicauda; assembly: GCF_036898095.1. Lineage (NCBI taxonomy): Eukaryota > Metazoa > Arthropoda > Malacostraca > Decapoda > Palaemonidae > Palaemon > Palaemon carinicauda. Next base: position 93,764,317 of record NC_090750.1, read on the forward strand.
TATGAAATATATGGTAAATGTGCGTATTTAGACGGATATGGAGACGAATGCAGAGATCTCCATCCAAAAATATGCAAAACCCTAAAAGAAGGAAAAGGATGCAGTTTCAACAAAAAATGTCGATATATGCATCCTGCAACTATGAATGAGAGTAAGAAAACTCAGCAAACTGAAAAGAAAAACAAAAATGAAACAAAAAAAGAAACAAAAAAGCAGACCGCGTATATACCGCACTATGCACCAAAAAAAGGCCTTTCAACCTAAAGCTCCACAAATAGAGCCCAACTACAAAGAATGCATATATAATGCCAGGGGTTGGTGCAGATATGGGGATAATTGCAGGTTTACACACAAAAATAAGTATGAAGGCGAAAGAACAAATATTATGGAAAAGTTGGATTTTTTAATGGCAGAATTCCGAGAAATGAAGAAAAGAACATCATATCAGAACAGGAAGGAAGCATGGGAGAATCCATATTATTACCAATATTAAATAATGGGAATGAAACACAAACCATAATAGTGATGAATGCACAGGGTTTAGTCACGAGTAACTCTAAAAGGAAAATAGAGTTCCTAGAAGAACTAACCCAAATTGAAAAAATAGATATATTAAATATAAGTGAAACATGGTATTCCCAAGAGACTGGCAGTGATGACCAGATAAAGGGTTTCCAAACTTATAGATCAGACAGAAAAAATAGGAATCAAGGGGGAACCGCAATATATGGAAGAGACATAAATCAAGGAAAAGTCTGTGAAAAATACAGCAACACAGAATGTGAATTGATTGCGGTAGAATTTGAATTTGAAAAACTAGTGAATATTGTAGTTTACAGACCCCCAAATACTAAGGAGTTTGATATAATAATAGAAAAAATAGATGATATATGTAGAAACCATAAAGACTGGAATATACTCCTATCCGGAGATTTTAACTTTCCTTTCGTGGATTGGAAAGAACGGATAGAAGAAAGTGGTTGTATGTATACATATAAAAAAGAGAGTAATAGTAGCGCAGAAGATAAGAGGCAATTTGAAAAGCTTCAAGATATGCTATTAGAACATAATATGCAACAAATAAACCACATTCCAACAAGAAAGGAAAATGTCCTAGATCTAGTATTTGTGAATGAGGTGAATTATGTTAAAGAAATAATAGTGTATAACACGGGAATTTCAGACCACAATGTCATAGAATTGATAGTTCATTCCAAAGCAAGTGATCACAGAATTAATAAAAGCACAAAACTTTGGGAAGGATATGGAAAATATAACTTTTACAGTAAGAGTATAAAATGGTCAGAAATAAATGAAGAACTGAATAAAGAATGGAAAAATGTATTTATAAGTGATAATATACAGGTAAATACGGACATACTGTACAAAATACTGGAGAAAATTGTTGAAAAATATGTACCGAAAAAAAACAATAAACAAAAGACGTGCATACCAAGAGACAGAAGGATCTTATTTCAGAAAATTAGAAAGTGGAAGAAAAATCTTGCAAAAGAAAAAAATGTGTGGAAAATGAGAGAAATAAAATGTAAGATAGAAAATGCAGAACAAAAGATTATACAGTCGAAAGAAAATGAAAAAAGGGACTTAGAAGAAAGGACACTTCAAAATATAAAAAGAAACCCCAAAGTACTTTACTCCTATGCAAAAAAGATGAATAAAAGGAGAATAGAAATAGGCCCTCTAAGAATTGAAGGACGGCTAACGAATGAAAAAGAGGAAATATGCAACATATTAGCAGAAAAATATAAGAGTGAGTTCACGCCAAGAATTGCGAATGAGAATAATGAAACAGAAATGAGAGAAGAAAATGTCGAATATCTAACGGATATAGATATTAATGAAGCAGATATTGTCACGGCTATAAACGAAATTAAAAATGGATCGGCAGCCGGACCAGATGGAGTTCCAGCGATTTTGTTAAAAAAAACTGCAAACACTATCGCGAAGCCGCTTGCAATACTGCTAAGACAGAGTATAGATATGAGCGAGATATATGTTAAACATAAATTAGCTTATATAACCCCTATCTTCAAAAGTGGATCAAGACTAGAGGCAAGCAATTATAGACCTGTTAGTCTAACATCACATATTATGAAAGTGTATGAGAGGGTAATAAAAAAGAAAATAATGAACCATTTGGTCAAAAATAATTTGTTTAATATGGGTCAACACGGTTTCGTACCTGGAAAAAGTACACAGACCCAACTGATAGCACACTATGAAAACATATACAATAATATGATAAATGAAAAAGACACAGATGTGATCTATCTAGATTTTGCAAAAGCCTTTGACAAGGTAGACCATAACATATTGGAGAAAAAAATGAGAAAGCATAATATTGTGGGAAAGATAAGAAAATGGGTAAAAGAATTCCTGCAAAACAGAAAACAGATAGTGGTTGCAAATGACGAGAAATCAGATGAAGCCCAGGTAATATCTGGTGTGCCCCAAGGTACGGTATTAGCTGCACTGCTATTTGTTATTATGATCTCAGACATAGACTGTGATGTTGAAAACTCCGTAGTGAGAAGTTTCGCCGATGACACAAGAATAAGTAGAGAAATTACTTGTGATGAAGATAGGAACTCACTACAAAGAGATCTAAACAAAATATATGAATGGGCGGAGATAAATAGGATGGTATTTAACTCCGATAAATTCGAATCAATAAATTATGGAAACAGAGAAGGAATGGTGTATGCATACAAGGGACCTAATAATGAGACAATCACAAACAAGGAAGCAATTAAAGACCTTGGTGTAATTTTAAATAGGAATATGTTATGCAACGACCAAATAGCAACACTGTTGGCTAAATGTAAAGCAAAAATGGGAATGTTATTCAGACACTTTAAAACAAGAAAAGCTGAACACATGATAATGCTTTACAAAACTTATGTGCGTAGTACACTCGAGTACTGCAATGTGATATGGTACCCACACTACCAAAAGGATATTGCGCAAATAGAGAGTGTACAAAGGTCCTATACTGCTAGAATAGAAGAAGTTAAAGACCTTGACTACTGGGAAAGACTGCAATTTTTAAAACTATACAGTCTAGAAAGGAGAAGAGAACTCTACATGATAATACAAGCATGGAAGCAAATAGAAGGAATTGCTGAAAACATCATGGAGCTTAAAATATCAGAAAGAGCAAGCCGAGGTAGATTAATAGTGCCAAAAACCATTCCAGGTAAACTGAGAAAGGCGCACAGGACATTAATCCACTACGCACCAGCATCGATAATGCAGCGACTATTTAATGTGCTGCCAGCTCATCTAAGAAACATATCAGGAGTGAGCGTAGATGTGTTTAAGAATCAGCTCGATAAATACCTAAGATGCATCCCAGACCATCCAAGACTGGAAGATGCAAAATACACCGGAAGATGCATTAGCAACTCTCTGGTGGATATACGAGGTGCCTCACACTGAGGGACCTGGGGGAACCCAAACAAAAAATAAGGCAATAAGGCAATAAGGTAAGGCTCTCTCTCTCTCTCTCTCTCTCTCTCTCTCTCTCTCTACTACTACTACTACTACTACTACTACTACTACTACTACTACTACCCATGCACTGATTAACAAGCGTTCAATCCCCGAATAAAGGTTGGGATTCGACTGCTGCTGGAGAAATAGCAAAAATGGAAGTGCAAGAAAACATATATTTCAATATAACATAACATATGTGACATAACATAACATAACATGATAAATAAGGGAGGATCTCGACCAGACAATGCCTCCCCTCCACCCTCTCCATCATACCCCTCCAGCCCCTCCACCATACTCCTCCACTCCCTCTACTATACTGCTCCACCACCTTGTCCTCCACAAAATTCCACCCTCCACCACCATCTCCCAAACAGGCTCGCCCACTTAATAGTTCCTTCATCATATATTTCTTTCTGTTTTCCCCTCATCCAAGATATGAAAATCTTTTTCTATTTTCTGTTTTTCTTTCATTATATAAATTGGAAAGTGCGAAATAGAACAATAAATGTTTATATGACAATATTAATTAGTAATACGACGAAAGGATTTGATATACAGCCTTGTATATCTTTTGCGTATCATATGATTCACAATTAGCATAGAGTATAAAGTGTAATGGCCACTTTGTTTGCAGTAGAATTGATTTGAATAATTGATAGTTGTTTTATACATACACGCATGCATATATATATATATATATATATATATATATATATATATATATATATATATGATAAATTTTGCACATTTTTACGTGTTTTTCATATTCAAATAAGCCATATATATTTTTGATACATTAATGTCTGGATTCTCTTAACGACCTCGGGATCAGAGCCCCAGGCGAAATCACACAAAGACAAGAGCTTGGCTCCGGCCGGGAATCGAACCCTGGTCGGCAAGCCTGTATAGACAGTGACTAAGCCACTTGGCCACGAAGAAGGATAAAAGTCAATGACAATTCTTCTGTACTTATACCTGTCGAATTCAGGTATTTTGTACTTAGAATTGAAATCAACCCATCCTCACCATCGTAGCTAATTGGTAGTTTGTTACTTGGCATTCAATTAATGATAAATTTTGCACATTTTTACGGGTTTTTCATATTCAAATAAGCCATATATATTTTTGATACATTAATGTCTGGATTCTCTTAACGACCTCGGGATCAGAGCCCCAGGCGAAATCACACAAAAACAAGAGCTTGGCTCCGGCCGGGAATCGAACCCTGGTCGGCAAGCCTGTATAGACAGTGACTAAGCCACTTGGCCACGAAGAAGGATAAAAGTCAATGACAATTCTTCTGTACTTATACCTGTCGAATTAAGGTATTTTGTACTTAGAATTGAAATCAACCCATCCTCACCATCGTAGCTAATTGGTAGTTTGTTACTTGGCATTCAATTAATGATAAATTTTGCACATTTTTACGTGTTTTTCATATTCAAATAAGCCATCTATATTTTTGATACATTAATGTCTGGATTCTCTTAACGACCTCGGGATCAGAGCCCCAGGCGAAATCACACAAAGACAAAAGCTTGGCTCCGGCCGGGAATCGAACCCTGGTCGGCAAGCCTGTATAGACAGTGACTAAGCCACTTGGCCACGAAGAAGGATAAAAGTCAATGACAATTCTTCTGTACTTATACCTGTCGAATTCAGGTATTTTGTACTTAGAATTGAAATCAACCCATCCTCACCATCGTAGCTAATTGGTAGTTTGTTACTTGGCATTCAATTAATGATAAATTTTGCACATTTTTACGTGTTTTTCATATTCAAATAAGCCATATTTATTTTTGATACATTAATGTCTGGATTCTCTTAACGACCTTTGTGTGATTTCGCCTGGGGCTCTGATCCCGAGGTCGTTAAGAGAATCCAGACATTAATGTATCAAAAATTTATATGGCTTATTTGAATATGAAAAACACGTAAAAATGTGCAAAATTTATCATTAATTGAATGCCAAGTAACAAACTACCAATTAGCTACGATGGTGAGGATGGGTTGATTTCAATTCTAAGTACAAAATACTTTAATTCGACAGGTATAAGTACAGAAGAATTGTCATTGACTTTTATCCTTCTTCGTGGCCAAGTGGCTTAGTCACTGTCTATACAGGCTTGCCGACCAGGGTTCGATTCCCGGCCGGAGCCAAGCTCTTGTCTTTGTGTGATTTCGCCTGGGGCTCTGATCCCAAGGTCGTTAAGAGAATCCAGACATTAATGTATCTAAAATATATATGGCTTTATTTGAATATGAAAAACACGTAAAAATGTGCAAAATTTATCATTAATTGAATGCCAAGTAACAAACTACCAATTAGCTACGATGGTGAGGATGGGTTGATTTCAATTCTAAGTACAAAATACCTGAATTCGACAGGTATAAGTACAGAAGAATTGTCATTGACTTTTATTCTTCTTTGTGGCCAAGTGGCTTAGTCACTGTCTATACAGGCTTGCCGACCAGGGTTCGATTCCCGGCCGGAGCCAAGCTCTTGTCTTTGTGTGATTTCGCCTGGGGTTCTGATCCCGAGGTCGTTAAGAGAATCCAGACATAAATGTATCAAAAATATATATGGCTTATTTGATATATATATATATATATATATATGTGTGTGTGTATATATATATATATATATATGTGTGTGTGTGTGTATATATATATATATATATATACATACATATAAACATATATACGTGCGTGTGTATGAGAGAGAGAGAGAGAGAGAGAGAGAGAGAGAGAGAGAGCGAGAGAGAGAGAGAGAGAGAATTATAAAAGCACAAAAAATAATATAAACAAAATAATTCATATTTTCTTAGACAATTTGCACGATAATGTTTTGCACAAACCTAGGTTTTGATTTTCATGGAAATCAAAATCCAGGAAGA
>NC_090750.1:93775732-93788232 GCF_036898095.1 Palaemon carinicauda
GCTCTAATCCATTTGATTATTTCCTTACTGGACTATTTTTCCCAGTTGGAACTTTTTGCTTATAGCTTCCTGCTTGTCTAAATATGGTAGTAGTTTACCTAGTAATATATATATATATATATATATATATATATATATATATATATATATATATATATATATATACACACACACACATACATAACTGCGTGCTATAGTAATGCGTACAATGTACAAATATATAAAATACTAGCATTAAGGTATATTAGAAAACTATTAAAAATAGGTGTTATTTCAATCTATTTTCCATATAGATTTCTTAAGTTCATGATTTCTTTCAGGCTTCGATTCACATGTTAATTTTGTGACCTATTTAAGATATCGGATCAATTCCAAAATTCCTATTGCCGATTCCAATAACCCTCCTTTACTCCAGCCTCAGCACTGGTGGCCGATGTGGTAACGTCCCTGACTGGTGAACACCAGACTGTGGTTCGAGTCCCGCTCAAACTCGTTAGTTCCTTTGATCGCTGCAACTCACAATCCTTGTGAGCTAAGGATGGAGGATTTTGGGGGAGCATATAGGGGGTAACTGCTGTGTCATCAGCAGCCATTGCCTGGGCCTCCTTGGTCCTAGCTTGGATGGATCATATGTATATATGGTCAGTCTCTAGGGCAATGTCCTGCTTGATAGGTCAATGTCCCTGTCCCTTGTCTCTGCCATTCATGAGAGGCCTTTAAACCTTTAAGCTTTTAAACTATTTGTGTTTTTTATATTATAACTTGAAAAACTGTATTTTTTTATATTATGAGAACTTGAAAAATTGTATTTTTTTTATTTTATGAGAACTTGAGAAACTGTATTTTTTTATACTATGAGAACTTGAAAAAGTGTATTTTTTTATATTATGAGAACATGAGAAACTGTATTTTTTATTTTTTTTTTATTTTATGAGAACTTGAGAAACTATTTTTTTAAACTATGAGAACTTGAAAAACTATTTTTTTATATTATGAGAACATGAGAAACTGTTTTTTTTTTTTTTTTATGAGAACTTGAGAAACTGTATTCCTTTTTTATTTTATGAGACCTTTCATATATAGATAGTGTTTTAGATTTTAACCACTTGGTTCGACTCGCGAACTCTTTCCGTATAATCGGATTTTAGACTCAGCTATACCTTAATTGGGTCTTCCGTCTTCCAAAAGTTGTAAGTTGCTTATTTTTAGCATCCTCTGTTTAAGCGTCTTGACTGAAAACTGAAAAAAATATGAAAACCCAATTCTCAAGGTGGAAGTGAAAAACAAATTTCCATTGTTGTGGAAACAAAAATATTTTTAGTTTTTAATGATATCATCATCATTATTATTATTATCATCATCATTATTATTATTATTATTATTATTATTATTATTATTATTAAATCATCATCATCATCATTATTATTATTATTATTATTATATCATCATCGTCATCATCATTATTATTATTATTATTATTATTATTATTATTATTATCATCATCATCATTATTATTATTATTATATCATCATCATCATCATCACTATTGTTATTATTATTATTATTTCATCATCATTATCATCATCATCATCATCATCATCATCATCTCCTCCTACGCCTATTGACGCAAAGGGCCTTGATTAGATTTCGCCAAAAAAATGATAATATAAAGTATTCAGATGTTTACATTTTACTCTCTTATAACTAAACAACAACAAATACAGCCGTTTCTAGTCCACTGCAGAATAAAAGCCTCAGACATGTCCTTATTCATGTCTGGGGTTTGGCCATTTCTTCACCACGCTGGCCACAACCGATTGGTGATGGTGGGAGACTTTAGTATGATCGCTCATAGCAAGCCAACCTAGTATGGGTAGCTGATCATATATATATATGGTCAGTCTCAATGGCATTGTCCTGCTTGATAGGGTGATGTCAATGTCCCTTATCTCTGCCATTCATGAACGACCTTTAAACCTTTAAACGCATCTTATGCAAGATTTGTCCATAATATGCTGAGGGATTTATTAATGTAAAATTTCTCAAGATAGAATCTTTTTGGACAACAATATCAAGTTTGGTATGAATGTATTGAGTAATGTCTCCGTTGACGCTAAAATTGCCCTTAAATTTACATTAGATACATTTAACATCTTGGGGTGAATGTAGTTCGTTGGGGCAGGGTAAGAAAAGAGTACGGCAGTCTAAGGATACGGCTCCTAGGTTAGGTTAGGTGGAGAACCTTAGGTTAGGTTAGGTAAGGTTAGGTTAGGTGATGTTCTTGTGTCTGTAAAATGTGGGTTTTCACTCTGTCCCAACAAACTACAAAGGCTCCAATATCTTAATCAGGTAAAGCAAACTTCCTTAAATAGAAACTCGTTGGACAATAAATGTTGTGGGTAATGTCTCCATTAACGCTAAAATTAAAGTGATATTTCATAAACATAAATCGAGGTTTTGTTAAGTAAGGCGGTCATTTCCATTCTCCCATGCTTTGGCATTTCTGGATGTTCTAGTGGGACCTTCATGCAGTTGTCAGGGCACCGTAAACCAGCGAGATCTACCATGGAAATGCGCTAAAGCAGAAATTCATGAACTGGAGCGCGGGGTTCTGATTCATTGTAATGAAATGCCAAAGTGCTGGTGCTTGCTCGTTCGTGTTATATCATATTATTATTATTATTATTATTATTATTATTATTATTATTATCAAGTGCTAGGCTACAACCCTAGTTGGAAAAGCAGGGTGCTATAAGCCTAGGGGCCCCAACATTGAAAATAGCCCTGTGAGGAAAGGAAACTTAAGGAAAAATAAATTATTTTAAGAAGAATAACATTAGAATAAATATCGCCCATATAAACTATAAAAACTCAAAAACAAGCGGAAGAGAAAATAGATAGAACAGTGTGCCCGATTGTACCCTCAAGCAAGGGAACTCTAACCCAAGACTGTGGAAGACTATGGTACAGAAGCTATGGCACTACCCAAGACTAGAGATTAATGGAGTGTCCTTCTCCTAGAATAGCTGCTTACCATAGCGAAAGTCTCTTCTACCTTTACTAAGAGGAAAGTAGCCACTGAACAGTTACATTGGAGTAACCCCTTGGATTTAGAAGAATTGTTAATTACTCTTATACGTGTTTTGCCCCCCCCCCCCCCCTCCTTTGGATTTTTTCTTGCTGCTCCTGAACGGCAGAGGCAAGAGACAGTGACATTGCCCTATCAAGAAGGACATATGATCGGCGCCCAAGCCCCCTATCCACCAAAGCTAGGACCAAGGAGGGCCAGGCAATGGCTGCTGATGACTCAGCGGATAGTCCTATAGGCTGCCCCAAAACCCCCATCCTTAGCTCAAAAGGATGTTAATGTTACAGCGACCAAATGAACTAACGAGTTTGAGCGAGGCTCGAACTCCAATCTGGCGATCACCAGTCAGGGACCTTACCACATAAGCCACCACAAACCCCAGTTAACTTAGACCGAGTTTCTTGTTTTCCTTTCCATTATTTACACCAACTTTAATATTCAACCAGCATACTGTTTCAGATTTGAGACTGGCATTCCAGTTGGTTTTATTTACATATTAGAAACTTGTCATCTGAATTCCTAAGCAAATAAATTAAATTTTTGCAAACGTTCTGTTTTTTTATTGCAATTGCGGCAAGCTATTTTCTCTTATGCTCAGAGATTTTATTAGAGAATACACGTTGACTTTGTCCTTGATGAATTTCTGCAGTGTAGGAATTGTTATTTTCTTTTTAACAAGAGAAATGAGAATATGACAATATGCGGATGCCATTGTTATGTCGCTGCTGTAAATAATCACGAATTCTGCACTAGTCAAACTTCTGCAAATATTTTGATGCACAATTTCCAGAAATGCTATTGTAAAGTATGCATAGGATTTCAGTAGTGAATAACATAACTTCATGAAGTTATATCGTTCTAAGATATATTTTGAGATATGGTTAATATCACCAGATTCGTTTATTGTCTTCCGAAATTTACAGATAGAAAATTTTATCTCAACGCTTAAAGAAATACATGCCTTTCTTTATTATCATTATTTTTATTATCATTATTACTTGCTAAACTACAACCCTAGTTGGAAGAGCAGGATGATATAAGCCCAAGAGCTCCAACAGGGAAAATAGCCTAGTGAGAAAAGGAAAAAAAGGAAAAATAAAATATCTTAAGAAGAGTAACAACATTAAAATAAATATATCCTTTATTAAACTATATAAACATTGGCAAAACAAGAGGAAAAGAAATTATATATAATAGTGTGCCTGAATGTACCCTCAAGCAAGAGAACTCTAACCCAAGACAGTGGAATACCATGGTACAGAGTCTATGGCACTACCTAAGACTAGAGAACAATGGTTTGATGTTGGAGTGTCCTTCCCCTGGGAGACCTGCTTACCATAGCTAAAGAGTCTCTTCTACCATTACCAAGAGGAAAGTGGCCACTGAACAATTGCAGTGGAGTAACCCCTTGGGTGAAGAAAAATTGTATATAGCCCACATTTTCTTCCTACCCTTTCCCATCTACTATTTACTTTATTTAGGGGTAGAAAAGTACGTTAGGGTTAATAGATTGTAGCTTATTAAAAACCTCCCTGCCTGGCGATCTACTAGCCTGGGGTTCAAGACCGGCTCAAGCTCGATAGGTTTCTTGTGTATGCAACCTCACCATGGGGTGTTTGGGAGCCTATAGGTCTACCCGTGAGTCATCTACAGCCATTGCCTGGCTCTCCTTTGTTATAGCTTGGGTGGAGAGGGGTTTTGGACGCTGATCATATGGATATATGGTCAGTCTCAACACTTAAAAACATCATAATTTTAATCTGAAATTGTCCGTAAAAATACTGTCCTCAGCAGTATTTCAGTAAAATACAGGCGACTGTAATTTAATCTTATTTTGTTATTATCTTTTACAGGTTGGTGACCGTAATATCACTCCTTAACGTCAATAGTTTATATAGGAAATATTAATTTTATTTTGGTTATTGTTCTTAAAATATTTTATTTTCCCTTCTTTCCTTTCCTCACTGGGCTATTTTCTCTGTTGGAGCCCCTGGGCTTATAGCATCCTGCTTTTCCAACTAGTAATGTAGATTGGCAAGTAATAATAATAATAATAATAATAGTAATAATAATAATAATAATAATAATAATAATAATAATAATATAAACGTTTTTTAAAACGGTAAAAATCCTGGAATAAATGTTGCCAGCCATTTACCAATTTTTTACGACAAATTTTTAACAGCGTAAGGCTTTGTCACTATCCCTTCCCTCTGCCATTCACGAACGACCTTTATACTCCTCAATAACCAGCGGTTCCATTGATCTATGCAATCAAAAAAAGAGATTAAACCAAAAATACGTTATTTAGCGGAATATTTACTCCCCCAACCAAAAATATATGATGCAAAGCCATGGCAATTATTGCAAAATGAAAAATATGAATTGAAAAAGAATTCTTGCAAACTGGTAGAATATTACAACCTGGTATTGCAGATCAAATGAAAAGGCAGTTTGTTAGCAGAATTTTATCTGTTTTCTAGGAATTATTTCTATAATTTCATATTTCGACATTATTTTTGAACTAGGAATTTATATCATGGATAGCAGGTTTAGCAAGTGATATATTGGTACTTTAATCATCGGAAATTTATAGGAGAGGATTTCACAATTTTTACATTGAAAAATTGTTGTGTGCTCGTTCTCACTTTTATGCGCCCACACGCACGCGCGCAACCTTAATAGATATATATATATATATATATATATATACTGTGTATATATATATATATATATATATATGTGTGTGTGTGTGTGTGTGTGTGTATGTATGTATGTGTGTTTGTGTATTTACACATATATGAGTATATATATATATATATATATATATATATATATATATATATATATATATATTTACGTGTATATATATATATTTATGTGTATATATATATATGTGTGTGTGTGTATTTATAAACACATGTATATATAATCATACACTGTATATACTATATGTCTGTATAAATATTTGTGTTCGTAAGACAAGGCTCAGCTAAGTGAAGTATTTGAACCATACATCATGAAAGTTTTCCATCCAATAGAATTTTCTTTGATGAAAATTTTTTAAACAAAAAGTTCAATTAGATTATGAGGTTAATTGTGTTACTTACATGTAGCAAATGAGGCCCGAATAAGGGGTAATTATTCTCTAATGAACTATTATCAATTTTATCAAAGAGCTCCTCTCTCTCTCTCTCTCTCTCTCTCTCTCTCTCTCTCTCTCTCTCTCTCTCTCTCTCTCTCTCGTAATTATATCAAATGAGCATAGGTTTTGATTGATAAGGATTACCTAGAAATAATTATTACCCTGTTAGAATTACCTTCATTATAGTCTAGATTCTATAGAATTCTATAGTAAATATAGCATTAATTAAAATGACTTTTCGTTCATATAATAGAGGAAATAATTCTAAAAAGCCTCTTTACTAAGGTAAATTAAAAATATTTCTAATATTCGGTTAGAACAATGAAAAGGTCTTTGGATTTAGTTTCAAATTTTGTGTTGATAGATGGCGCTATAATGCATTTTAGCAGACGACTGACAGTTGCGTGCAAAAATAAGAAATAAAATAAAAACTTCAAGAGGATAATTTTCATAATATACAAAATTACTAAAGGCAGAAAGTACCCCCAAGTAACGTTGCACACAGGAACCCCTGTGACACCCCACTCTTAGTAAGTGCACCCTGTTACACCGTTACCTCACTGCGAGTAACCGAACAGATAGTGTGGGAAGAGTAAGGTCGTGGTTAGGTGTACTTTCTCAGAGCTAGGTGTACCAGGAATTCCTGTGTCCAACTGTACATTGTGCTGAGTCATCAGCAGTCATTGCCTGGCCCTCCCTGTTCCTAGCTTGATGGAGAGGGGTCGTGGGCGATGATCGTTTGCATAAATGGTCATTATCTGGGGTATTGTCCTGTCTCTTGCTTTTGGAATTCATGAGTGACCTTTAAACCTTTAAAAGCTGGATAATTTGATTAAAGTAAATGGTCATTTTATACAGGAATAGATGGGGCAAGGATTGGTTAGGTGTAGATGGCTGAAAGGCATAAAGATAAAGAGATAGATCATGTATTGTCAGGAAGATTTAGAAAAGGGTGAAGATTACAAATGCGTTAGTTATTATCTTAATTCTGAAAGATAGATAAAGATATTGAGAGGTTGATTCATGGGGGAGACACATTGTGTCTTTAGACAAAGGAAAGGGGTGTGTTGATCAAGCCTCTCTCTCTCTCTCTCTCTCTCTCTCTCTCTCTCTCTCTCTCTCTCTCTCTCTCTCTCTCTCTCTCTCAACATTACTCCATGTATAAATGATAACCATGTCCTGTGCTTGTATTCACAAGTGCCCTGAATATAGAAGAACCACTGCACTGGAGAGAAACTTCTTTTATTGCTCTGGTTCGAGTCCGGCTCAAACGAGTTAGTTCCTTTGGTCGCTACAGTCTTACCATCCTTGTGAGCTAAGGATAGGGGTTTTGGGAGAGCCTCTAGGTCTGTCTGCTGAGTCATCAGCGGCCATTACCTGCCCCTCCTTGGTCATAGCTTGGGTAGAGAGGGTGACTTGGGCGCTGATCATATGTATATATGGTCAGTCTCTACGGCATTGTCCTGCTTGGTAGGGCAATGTCATTGTCCCCTTGCCTCTGCCATTCATGTGCAGTTTTTAAACCTTTAAATGGCAAGACACACTGGTTGCAATATTTTCCCGTCCAGATAGTGGATTTTTTATAAATACTTATTTATTAAATCCTTCACTGCAGAGGATTTATCAGCTTTATGTAATGGTATTCCTTATCTTCAAACCTGGAAACAAACAAAGGCTGTAAGCTTTTCAACCTTGGGACAATATAAAACTTAAAACGGTTTCTTTCGTTTAATTTAACATAATTGTAATTTCAAGTTGTTTGTATCTTTGCATCTTTCTCATAACCTTTTTTCCCCAAAATCAGAAAATTGCAACTTCGGAAACTACTTAATTAAGTAAACATTTAAGTACTTAAGTTGAACGACTGGCGAAATCTAACTGAGGCCCTTTGCGTCAGTAGGCATAGGAGATGATGATAATGATGAAGTACTTATTTAAGTGTTACAATTAGAGAAAAGAGAACAAAAAATTTTTATGATTATAGAAGAAATAGAGATGGGTGATTTTGGCTACGTTTTGAGTGTGAAATCCGATAGACATTTAAGGGTAAGGAAAATTTTTTAAATTTTTGCTTTGAAATCTGTCGAAATGATGTTTAATGAGTATTTATTGGATGTGTAAATATTATCTGTTTCTTTTATGGAAGCTTATTTAGAAAAATATTCGTATTTCAAAGATTTTTTTATATCCTGTATGTACTCAGTATAACTTCCACTGTTTAAAAAAAAACGTAATTTTAATCGGAAATTCTCTGTAGAAATACAGTTCTCAGCCATATTTCAGTAAAATACAGGCGAACGTAATTTTTACCCTTCTATGTTATTATCTTTTATATAGTTCTGAGCCGTATTTCAGTAAAGTACAGGGGACCGTCATTTTTTACCCTACTTTGTTATTATCTTTTACAGATTGTTGACCGTAATGTCACTCCTCTGCGTCAATATATCCGGTTTTAAAACGGTAAATACCTGGCAACATTTATTCCAGGATTTATACTTTATGCTCGTAAAACGATTCAAAATTTCAGTATTTACAGAAAAAGCAGCGAACGTTGTTTTCGGGTTTAATTTGCCGTCCATCGAAAAATGAGCAACTGTGTTGCAGAGCAGATTGTTCAACTCAAATTTCGCTTTGCTGTTTCAATTACTTGGGAAATGCTTACACGTGCGTGTAAATTACACTTCGGAAGTTTGAGTTTTAATTTCAGATCCAGAATAATTTAACGGCAGAAATGCATTGTTATATTTTTCCAGCTTAGAGGGAGATCACAGCCAATCAGTATTCGGTGTGGAATGAACTAGCAACAGTCTTTAGGGTTTATTGAAGACCCCCCCCCCCCCTTCCCAAAACTCTTAACATTTGGTAGTAATTACCGAGTAAAAGAAAACAGTATGTGAAATTAATTTTAAGATTGCGTATCTTTGATAAGTTGAAATACTACCGCTAGAGAGTTACTGGGTCCTTTGACTGGCCAAACAGTATTGCATTGGACCCCTCTCTCTGGTTACGGCTCATTTCATCTTTGCCGACACCTACATAGATTAATCTAGCCTATTCTTGACACATTCTCCTCTTTCCTCATACACCTGACAACACCGATATTACCAAACGATTCTTATTCTCTCAAAAGGTTAACTACTGCACTGTATTTGTTCAGTGGCCACTTTCCTTTTGATAAGGGTAGAAAAAACTCTTTTAGCTATAGTTAGAGGTTCATCTAGGCGAAGGACACTCCAAAATCAAATCATTGTTCTTTAGTCTTGGGTAGTGTCATAGCCTCTGTACCGTGGTCTTCCACTGTCTTGGGTTAGAGATCTCTTGCTTGAGGGTACACTCGGGTACACTATTCTATCTTGTTTCTCGTCCTCCAGCCTTTTTTTTTTTCCTCCTTCTTGTTACATCATCTGGGTCATCATCATTAAAGAAATTATATCAATAGTATTGTTTAAATAGAATTTTTATCAGTACAGATAAATTAGATTTGTTATGCAAATGGAAGTGATTATATATTCGAAACTTGTAGTACTGGACCATTCCTGCAAAAAAAAAAATAATAATAATAATATTGCAAATATCAACATGCAGAAATATTTATGGACATTTTTGTGCATGCTGATATTTAATACCTATAACTTGGCCTTTACGTTCATTCCGCCCATACATCAATTATTTTTTACTACGTATATTTGACAAAACACCTGGGTACCTGTAGTGTTTTTGCCTGATATGTCAAAGCACAGTATTTATAATTGCAAGGAAATTATTACACTGTTCGTCAAACAACGAAGCATTTTCTACTATTGTAAATTTCTTGTAATCTTAGATTTTATATTTATCAATTAATAGTAATAATAATAATAATAATAATAATAATAATAATTATTATTATTATTATTATTATTATTATTATTATTATTATTATTATTATTATTATTTATATATATAGGTAATAAGTTTTATTATTGAATTACAAATAATTATAATTGAAGTTGAAATTATTTATTTAAAATAATTTGAATGAGTTTTGTACGTGCACTGTTGAAAATTTGTTAAAAAAAAAAACGGTGAAAATCCTGGAATCAAAGTTGGCAGATATTTACCGTTTAAAAAAGGATATATGGACGTAAAAGAGTGATATTACGGTCACCAACCCGTAGAATATAATAACAAAGTAGGGTGAAATTACGATCGCCTGTATTTTACTGAAATACGGGTGAAAACAGTAGATTTTTAATGAAAATTTCCAATTAAAATTACAGTTTTTTTTATCAGTGTAGAGCAGTCTAGGGAAAATAGGTAACTTATAAAAGGAATCTAAATTTATAGATTTAAAAAAGGATTTCGTACTTGACGACAGTAACATTTTCCTGGCCTCTATCAAACTCTTCTTTCCGGATGTCAAAGTTTTCGAAAATTGTAAATTTGCGAAATGAAAACGGCGGGACTATCTATATGAAATATGGTAATTTTTTTTTTTCTTTTTTTTTTTTTGGAATACGGCTGAGAACAGTATAATTTTACGGAGAATTTCAGATTACAATTACGTTTTTTAAGTCTATTTTATATCAGCAGGTATTCGTTTTATGAATTACAAATAATTATTATTGGAGATAAAATTGTTTATTTAAAATAATTTGATTGATTTTTCTTGTTTTGTGAAATTTACGAAGCTACTGAGTAACGAAATCTAAACATGAAATTCAGTTTATTTCTAATCAACGGATAAATTGCAATTTCAAACAGCTTTTTCTGTCGGAATTATGTAACCCAAATAATGAAAAAAAGCAAAATATTTTCGAAATATTTACTCACACTTTAATCTTTTAAAAATACCAGAAAAAGAGATAAAGTTTGCAAGAAACGCATCCTCGTTTAAAGATCTCTCATGAATGGTACAGACAAGTACATATGATGATCAGCACCCAAGCCTCCTCTTCACATAAGCTACGACCAAGGAGGGCCAGGCAATGGCTGGTTATGCCTCAACAAGAAGACCTATAGGCTTCTCAAACCCCATCCTCAGTTCGGAGACCTACAGGCTCCGCCAAACCCCCATCTTTAGCTCACAAGGATGGTGAAGTTGCAGACACCACAAGAAACTATACTATTGATCTTGAGCGGGTCTCGAATTCTAGTCCAGCCGATCGCCAGACAGGGACGTTTCCAATAGGCCACCACAACCCTTTGAGGAAGAAAAGTCTATTAATCTTTTGTGATTGATGCTGTAGTTCCCAGTCAGGGATGCATTGTAAGACGAAATTGTAAGTTATAAATAATCGTTTAGTGTAAGATAGTTACCTAGAGGTGCTCGGATGTCGTGTTACTTTTCATTATATTATTGTCATCATAATATTTGTTATATAAGCCTTTTCCCCTTTATTTCAGAGTATTCATATTTAATCAACACATTATCAACAAGACTATATCCTTTGAAAATCCTTTATAGGCTTTAAACGGAAGGAATAGGGCCTAACTATTGCAAGACTGCAACATAATATTTTCCTGCCATTCAACTCGTGGGCAATCAATTTGACATCGTATCTCCGTGAAATAATTTTCCCTTCCGAAACCTGCAGCCCATTAATAGGTTTAAAGGTTGCTCATGTATAGCAGAGGCAACGGACAGTGACATTGCCCTATCAGGCAGGACAATGCCCTAGAGACTGACCATATATACGTATGATCAGCGTCTAAGCCCCCTCTCCACTCAAGCCAGGACCAAGGAGGGTCAGGCAATGACTGCTCATGATTCAGCAGATAAACCTTTAAGCTCCCCTAACCCCCTCCCCATCCTACGCTGACAAGGATAGCGAGGTTGTAAAAACCAAAGAAACTAACGAGTTTGAGCGGGCCTTGAACCCCACTCTGGCATTCACCAGTCAGGGACGTTACCACATCGGCCATCACAATCCTTAAAGGAAATATTTTTCCCGATGACGTCCCAATATCGCTATCTCGACGTTGATGAGACTTGGGCCCGCGGGAGTCGCTTTTCAGCTGCTTACAGAACGTATTGACTCGCGTCGAAACAATTTCCCTCATTAAGCGCGGGAGATTTTAATCAACTGCAGTGATTAGCGGAGTGCATACGGTTGAACGGTTCGTCGAACCCGGTTGTCGAACCTGCATGTCAAACGGTTCGAAGAGGTGGAGTCAGACACAAATGCATAATGTTTTTTTTACAATGAAACCCCGCCCACAAAAGTCAAGCGAGAACAGACTTTCTTCGAACTGTTCGACGAACGTGTTCGACAACCAAATACCCCG
>NC_090750.1:93795732-93803232 GCF_036898095.1 Palaemon carinicauda
CGCCTTCTTTAAGCTCCTCCCCCCCCCCCCCCAATTGGCTTTGCAGAAAAACATGTCACCCAAACGACCTATTTTTGACCTAAAATGAGTCTTTCCCTCATGAATAATTATACCCCATAATTTGACTCTCTCTTTCGTAATCAGCACTATTCCATACACACCTTTTTAATTTGCACTGAGAAGAGTGGTTGTCAGTCATTATCACATACCTTCTCTTTTCTTGCATATCCTTGAGCAGAGATTACTAATTTGACTTGCCCACTGTTGTAAATTTTTCTTGGTAGCCTATTGATATTAATCGTGTCCTTTTGTATGATGGTTTAGCGGTGCATCATGCAACCATATACTGTATGGATGTGTATATATACATCTCTGTATATGTATTCATGTGTATGTATAGATGTATACGTGTATAAATTTTACATATGTATATAAACAGTATATATATATATATATATATATATATATGTATATATATGATGTGTGTGTATTTTTCCATAAGTGTAATCTAACAGTGATAAGCTTATGCACACTATAATTAGTGCACATCACCTCAACACTAAAATCCGACACATATTCATTCCATCACTCAAAAGTAAATTCAACGTATGCCCAGTAATAATTGTTGCACAATCAGCATTATCAACCAACTGATATGATTTCAGTAGTTCACCAAAGCCAACCGCACTACTATGGATGCGTTATTCATCCGAAGATTGAAATCTACATAGATAAAAAGTTTCATTGTTGCCATGTCAATCATTTTATGAGCATACTGATTCGCCAATAAATAAATACGTGCACAATTTATAACCTTTTAATTTTGGTGCGTAAATTATATTTCACTGTATTCAAAACTTGTATACTTAGTTAATTTTATTATCTTGATGAGAAAAGCCTTCGAGAACGATAATCCCACCTCCCCCAAACTGACCCTCTTGGAATATGAAAGAAAGCGTTTGCTAAGTCCTCAGATTTACTTTGTTTTATTTACAAGAGATCTCTGCGGCTATGACGCCCCCCTCCCCCCCCCCAAAAAAAAAGGTGGAAAGAGGGGAGCGAGAGACGACTGGCGAAATCTAACCGAGGCCCTTTGCATCAATAGGCGTAGAAGATGATGATGACTTATTTAGTGTCCATGGTCCGTGTTCGCTGTTATTCTCATCAATTCCATGTCCAAGGCTTTACCATTTCTCGAATTCACTATATGATCATTTTTTTGTTCAGTACAATATTTACACTTTGTTTCATGAGAGTTCCATAACTGAGTGATATTATTTCCTGCACATTTTCCGCATGTTGTATTATTAGTATAAATTTATTATTATTATTATTATTATTATTATTATTATTATTATTATGTGTTATTATTTCATGCACATTTTTTGCATGTTTTATTATTAGTAGTATAATTATTATCATTATCATCATCATTATCATTATCATTATCATTACTAACCAAGCTACAACCCTACCTGGAAAAGCAGGATGCTATAAGCGCAAGAGCTTCAAAGGGGAACATAGCCCAGTTAGGAAAGGAAATAAGGAAAAAGATAGAATACTGTAGCTGAGTCTTTAACTCAGTACTTTTCAAGATGTCCATACCATTGGCAGTCGAAGAACGTAATCACGTGGTACTTAACACGTACGATGTACGTGCCCCACGGTAACCTGGCCCCTGACCTTTTCCCCATTTTCACGAATAGCCTTTTGAATTCCAGGAGCGTATTCCAGCATGAAATGGGTAGTCGAAACCGAGGCAGGTTTTTCCGAATAACGGGTAAAATCATCTTGTTATTTTTAGTCGATTGCTAATAAAAACTTTTTTGCGTTTACTGCATCGTGGTCAGCACTGCATTCAATGCATATAATTTTACTGTTTAATTTTAGTTCTTGAACTATTCTGGCCTCAATTACAGCAACTTGCCCCTAATTTATTTACTAATTTAATCTTCTTGCTCTTCTTAAAATATTTAAATTTTCTTTGTTTCCTTTCCTCACTGAGCTATTTTTTACCTGTTGGGGCCCCTGGGCTTATAGCACCCCGCTTTTCCAACTAGAGTTGTAGCTTAGCAAGTAATAATAATAATAATAATAATAATAATAATAATAATAATGTTATTTTGTAATACAATTCTGCTGTTGTAGATTTAATATTTGATCATTCGTTGACACATGCCCAATCTGCATTTTTATATTCTCTCTCTCTCTCTCTCTCTCTCTCTCTCTCTCTCTCTCTCTCTCGTGTATTTATATAGGTGATGCATCAACATGATACATCTATTATAACTTAGCTTTTTTCATTGCAAATCAAAGCCAATTCCATGCTACTCCATTAGACACGAATCAGATAGTTTTTTTATATATTTTATTTATTTTAATGTTGTTACTGTTCTTAAAATATTTCATTTTTCCTTGTTTCCTTTCCTCACTGGGCTATTTTCCCTGTTGGGACCCCTGGGCTTATAGCACCCTGCTTTTCCAAATAGGGTTGTAGCAAGTAATAATAATAATAATAATAATAATATTTCTACAAAGTCTATTCGCCTTCATCCCCTGGAACCTCCAAACCTTCTGCCACCTTCATTTCCCATCTTATTTATGAATTCTCTTTCTTTCACGGTAACAAGTTTACTGGAGGAAAATTGGGTTAGTTGCTTATCACGGGGATCGCCTTTGACCTTTCTTCCTTCATGTTTTGGTCTCCTCGTCTTATAATGGAAGATGGGATTTGCATCCTATGACAGTCAGAGAGAGAGAGAGAGAGAGAGAGAGAGAGAGAGAGTACTTATATATCTATAATGAACGCAACTTGTGCTATGTACATCACACCATATTTTGTCAGCCAACAGGAGCACTTCTCAACTATCTAATCAGGCAGTTTGAGTGATTTATTTGCACATGCATGGAAATCATCGCCGAAGTGAGTGCTTGCTCAACCCTTGTATAGGCAACATCTGCTGTGAATTGCTCGTGCTGTCTAAGGTCCCAAATCAACTTCGACTGCAATGAAAATGCCAAAACCAGCACTGACTGATTCTTAAAGATTTGGCCACTTTTCATTGCTGGGACCAGGAAGCTCTTGAAGGTGGCCATAACTACAACACAGTCAGGTGGTGAGGTCCTGGTGGCATACAAGGGGACCAAGGCTGGATCCTTATGGCAAAAGAGCCAAAGCAAAGACGACTAGCGGAGGTACAAGTTGTAGGATGAATATTCTGGTTTCATTTGTGACATCCACCTCTACTAAGTAGAAACCCCTTTTCTTCAGTCATTCCACAGATCTCACAGAAGAAGAGTCTTCCCTGTAGGTCAGCAGAAGGTGGATATCACTCTTGTAAAGGACCTGAAGTAATCACACCAGTCTACCAACTATGCAGACAAGGGGGTGTACGATTATGTTTTTTTGGGTATGTTGAGGACGAGTTTGGTTAAAGATATGTAGGTATTGTAAGAACCAGCAGGATTGGTTGTCCACTGCTTACCTCTGTCAAGGAGATAAAGAAGAGAGCTGTTTAAATGGTAAGACATAGTCTACTTTACTGATGGGAATCTTGCAATCAATGTGGGAAAAAGATAATAGCGTTGTCACTCTCTTTCCGTCTTATCCTGGGGTGTCACAAATGAAGACAGTCTAACTTTACAACAAGTGCAAGAAGAAGATAGAAGATCCCTGTCCTAGTGGCATCAAGGAGTGCAATTGGAGGATGGGTGTCATTGACAAGTCAGAAATGCTGACCCACCACTACAAGACTTCTTTGAGAGAAAGACTGTGGTACATAGAGCTCTTTGGATACATCCAGGACCCGTGCATTTGCAATGTATGGCTACTGTACAAGAGAGACTACAAGTCCTAGAAGGAGAAGCCTATACTTCTAAAGGATTTCCAGCTTGACATCTCACAAGTTTTGAGATGTCAAAGACCATGGCAGCATGATTAACATGGCTCTCTTTTCAGTGGAAGCCTATGCCAGTACCAAAGAGGGGACAAAAGGCAACATGCCATATAGTAACCGGTGGTATGATGCCAAGGAGCGACGTATGCCATTTTTTGTCCCAAACAGGCAAACCTGCAGGCTCTATTCAATGAAAGATGATATGTTCCAATCCTGATAGATGTGCACAGTCTACCAAATAGCCCCCTGCTTGTCAAACACAAGCAACTATTTTATGGCCTTCTATTCCTTACCAGAAAGTAGAGCCTAGTCCTTGCACAAGTCAACCATACTCCTGAGGCCAGTGGCAGTAGCAGTGGCGAATACTTGATCTTAACCTCATTGGCCAGTCATAACTCATTGATAATAGGGGGTTTTTTGGTTCACGGTTATTTCTAGGCTTGGCCGCTGAAAGGTTAAACACAGCAGTCTAAGTGGAGTTTTTTCTGTTCACGGTTATTTCTAGGCTTAGCCGCTAAAGGGTTAAACACAGCAGTCTAAGTGGAGTTTTTCTGTTCACGGTTATTTCTAGGCTTAGCCGCTGAAAGGTTAAACACAGCAGTCTAAGTGGAGTTTTTTCTGTTCACGGTTATTTCTAGGCTTAGCCGCTGAAAGGTTAAACACAGCAGTTTAAGTGGAGTTTTTTCTGTTCACGGTTATTTCTAGGCTTGGCCGTTAAAGGGTTAAACACAGCAGTGTAAGTGGAGTTTTTTCTGTTCACGGTTATTTCTAGGCTTAGCCGCTGAAAGGTTAAACACAGCAGTCTATGTGGAGTTTTTTCTGTTCACGGTTATTTCTAGGCTTACCCGCTGAAAGGTTAAACCCAGCAGTCTAAGTGGAGTTTTTTTCTGTTCACGGTTATTTTTAGGCTTGGCCGTTAAAGGGTTAAACACAGCAGTCTAAGTGGAGTTTTTTCGGTTCACGGTTATTTCTAGGCATATTTCAAAATTCCTGTCTTTATTCTGACTAATAATCTCATTATTTCTATGAAACGTTATTCTCCGTAAAGGATCTAACGATTTTGAGACGGACTCGAACCCCAGTCCAGCGATCACTAGGCAGGGACGTTACCAATAGGCCAGCATAATACATAGAAGTTTTTTTATACAAACAAACAAAACGGTGAGGACGATATATTGTAGGAAGGATTTGTACTCTTTATGAAAAAAAAAATTCCGTTACTTTTACCCCCTCGATCTAGGAGCTTAACGCTACAGCTAATTGTTTTTAGGATAAAAGTCTATGAAATCTCCACTAGACGAAGGGCTTTAACTTTGCAAAAGTTAGCTCCTCTATAAGGGGTCTTAATTTGAGAGAGAGAGAGAGAGAGAGAGAGAGAGAGAGAGAGAGAGAGAGAGTTATAACTTCTTGTGATAAGAATCAAGAAAACTAAGCACTTGAAGTCATAGAGAGAGAGAGAGAGAGAGAGAGAGAGAGAGAGAGAGAGACGAAACCTTTCTGTCGTCTTCATCTACAAACGAGCATGACTTTCTACAAGACTCTCTCTCTCTACACAGAGAGAGAGAGAGAGAGAGAGAGAGAGAGAGAGACGAAACCTTTCTGTCGTCTTCATCTACAAACGAGCATGACTTTCTACAAGACTCTCTCTCTCTACAGAGAGAGAGAGAGAGAGAGAGAGAGAGAGAGAGAGAGACGAAACCTTTCTGCCGTCTTCATCTACAAACGAGCATGACTTTCTACAAGACTCTCTCTCTCTACAGAGAGAGAGAGAGAGAGAGAGAGAGAGAGACGAAACCTTTCTGTCGTCTTCATCTACAAACGAGCATGACTTTCTACAAGACTCTCTCTCTACAGAGAGAGAGAGAGAGAGAGAGAGAGAGAGAGAGACGAAACCTTTCTGTCGTCTTCATCTACAAACGAGCATGACTTTCTACAAGACTCCCTCTCTCTCTCTCTCTCTCTCTCTCTCTCTCTCTCTCTCTCAAAGGAAAAGGAATAGCATTTACTTTTCATTTCTCGGAGCTTACAGGATATTCGTAATTTTTATACTTCTTTGAAATTTACTTCCTTTTTCTTTTACATTTCTTCCGTTTAGTTTTTGCAACATTGTCATGTCTTTCGAGTGAGTGATTCTTTTGTTTAGCATATCTGAATTTTGTCCGTGTATAAAAACCTTCAGGCAACGAAAAATAGAAGTAGAATTTTTTTTTTATCTTTTATTATGAAATACACATTTACAATCATACAATTTATAACATATGTACATCATAGTATATTTACATAGATATTTTTTTTATTCTACATATACTGTATTTACAATTGAAATTTTTTATAATTTATAGAGATGCGGGTTTAAAGTTAATAAGTAGAGAAGAATAATTAATTTTGCATACGCAGTCATAAATAAACAAAAAGAGAAAAATAACGTCATAAAAATTCTGCAGAACAACATATCCTAATTATTGGGATTTGTGTTAAGAATTATAATTGTGGTTTATAAAACCGGGGATTGGGGTTTGGAAGACCACTCACACATAAGCTGCAAATGCGTACAGTGGACCGCTCAAGGTGAACTGGTGCCTCACTCTCGTTCCCCAACCGAGTATTTAGGTAGCTTAATTATCACAGTACTCTTTTTATTTAGAAGAATGAAGTAGAAACTTTTAGACTTTGTGTGTATATATATGCACTGTATATATATATATATATATATATATATATTTTTTTATATATATATGTATATATATGTATACACATTATTTGTATGTACTTACATATAATATATATATATATATATATATACATACATACATATATAATACATGTATATATATACAGTACATTATATTTACATAGATAGTGTGTGTATATATATATATATATATATATGTATATATATATATATATATATGTGTGTGTGTGTAAATATGTTTTTTCATGCTCACATACATGAATATAGAATATATAGATAGAAAGATTGGTATGTATACACATTTACATATATATATATATATATATATATATAAATCTGTCACTCACTGCCCAGAGGAAAAATGGAACCATTTTTGCTGATATGTTTCACAGTAAGCAGCGCCATGAGACCCATTCTTCCTCATTCCTGTTTTCCTGAAGCGAAACCAACTTATTTTGCTTTTCGGGCCCGTGAAATTAAAACAGCATTCTGTACCTTGATGCTTATGGAGGTGTAAACCCAAATGGCATTCTCCTTTTTTCCCCCGGTATAAAGACGGCTGATTTCATAGCTCTTAAGTTTAGCCTTTTCCATTATAACACTCAGTACTACATAGTATTCTAGAAGTTTTATTCCAGCTGTGACCAGATTGTGGAATGATCTTCAAAATATGGTATTTGAATCGGTATGGGTGTGGATTTTTTGGTTATGGTACAGTTAGAGAAAACCGTAATTTCAATCGGAAAATCTCCGTTAATATTTACTGTTCTCAACCGTATTTCAGTAAAGTACAGGCGACCGAAATGTTACCTTACTTTGTTATTATATTTTACGGGTTGGCGACCGTAATATCACTCTTTTACGTCAATATGTTTGATTTTAAACGGTAAAAATACTGGAATAGATGTTGCC
>NC_090750.1:93808232-93813232 GCF_036898095.1 Palaemon carinicauda
GGCTGACGCTGGCTAACTCTGATGTATTTATTGATTTCCAAGTATTAGTTTCATTATTTTTTTGTGTATGGAAAATGGTGACATTTTGTAATTGTTCAATGTGAATTCTGATTATATGCTGTATGATATCTTTATTGCCTTTGAAAGTTTCTCGTAGATAATGCAAGATTAATTTAATACCTGAAAGGTTATCATAGATTACATAATTTAAATTGATATTTTTGTGCAGAGAACATCTAGAGGGATTGAAAAATAGGATGGAAGCCTTTCAACATAAGTGCAATTGACGATTGTGTGCAGAGAAAGGTTTCAATGCTTGTAGAAGCAAAAACTATTTTTAGAAAAGCAAAAGGTTGGTTGGCCTGACTGGTAACGACTCTGCCTGGTGATCCCCAGACTGGGGTTCGAATCCCGCTCAGATTCGTTAGTTCCTTTAGTGTCTGCAATCTTACCATCCTTGTGAGCTAAGGGTGGGGGGTTTGGGGGAGCCTACAGGTCTATCTGCTGAATCATCAGCATCCATTGCCTGGCCCTCCCTGATCCTAGCTTGAGTGGAGAAGGTGCTTTGGCGCTGACCATATGATATATGGTCAGTCTCTAGGCCATTGTCCTGCTTGCTAGGGGAATATCACTATCCCTTGCCTCTGCCTATAGGTCTATCAGCTGAGTCATTAGCAGCCATTGCCTGGGCCTCCCTGGTCCTAGCTTGGGTGAAGAGGCTGCTTGGGCGCTGACCATGTGATATATGGTCAGTCTCTAAGGCATTGTCTTGCTTGCTAGGGCAATATCACTGTCCCTTGCCTCTGATTATAGGTCTATCTGCTGAGTCATCAGCAGCCATTGCCTGACCCTCCCTGGTTCTAGCTTGTGTTGAGAAGGAGCTTGGGTACTGATCATATGCTATATGGTCAGTCTCTAAGGCATTGTCCTGCTTGCTAGGGTAATATCACTGTCCCTTGCCTCTGAGTATAGGTCTATCTGCTGAGTCATCAGCAGCCATTGCCTGGCCCTCCCTGGTCCTAGCTTGAGTGGAAAGGGTGCTTGGACGCTTAGAATATGATATATAGTCAGTCCCGAGGGCATTGTCCTGCTTGCTAGGGCAATATCACTGTCCATTGCACCTGCCATTCGTGAGTGGCCTTAAAACAGCATTTAGACAAACAGCAGTAAGTAACATCTCGTCCCCATGAACAAGCTTGATGGGACTTTCTCATGTCTTCATCCTTCAGGACTCTCGAAGTCTAGACTCAACAGCGAGCAGGTCAAATACCCCAGCCCAACAGACCTCTGTAATGACCCCATATCCTACTTCGTTAAAAGTTCGCGAGGCGAGGAGCTTCTTTTGCATACGAATCAGGTTATTTCTGTCTACCTCCCACTTTGAAGAAATGTCTGAATCCAAGATTTTAAAATTATATTTCTAGGGGGTCGCATTCCTTCGAGCATGATGGAAAAGATTTGATAAATTGGCTAGTTGTTATTTGTAAATTTGTGAAATTGGTTAAAATTGTTGCTCATTATTTTCTCAATGAAGTTGGAAGGAGGTTATGTTTTACCCCTGTTTGAGTGTTTGTTTGTTAGTGAACACCTTCCTGGCCACAGTTTTAATCGTAAAGCAATGAAAATTGCGTGGATTAACTGTTATATAAAAAGCTGGAAATGATAAAATTTTGGAAGGCCAAGGTCAAGGGTCAAGGTCACGGGTAAGCAAATGTATAATTCACGCAATCAGTCATAAGTTGGACATCGTTGTCACAGACATATCAAACTTGTTTAGAGTAGTTTTAGTAAAAAACTTAATATTGATTAAAATTAAGCTGTATGTAGATTTCCTTGGGTAACAGGAATAGTTCTTTGGCGAAATATCTATTTTATTATAATATTATCACCTATGTTGAGTTATTTCCAATTAATTTCTGAAGTGACTGATTAAAAGTCTAGAAGAAGATGATGTCAACATCTTATCAACTTAATGGTGTTATAATTCATTTTTACATAAAATATTCATCGCTTCCTTCGCTACAACAACTCTTCTTGTGGTGGCCGATGGGGTAACGTCCCTGACTGGTGAACGCCAGACTGGGGTTTGATTCCCGCTCAGATTCGTAAGTTTTTTTTTGGAGCCACTGCAACCTCACCATCCTTTAGAGCTAAGGGGGAGATTATAGGTCTATCTTTTAAGTAATCAGTAGCCATTGCCTGGCCCTCCTTGGTCCTAGCTTGAGTGGAGAGGGGGCTTGGCCGCTGATCATAAGCGTATATGGTCAGTCTCTAGGGCAATGTCACTGTACCTTGCCTCTGCCATTCATGAGTGACATTTAAACCTTCCGGATGTTTTTCGTTACATAGTGACATACCAATTGGCCTCGTCTTAGTTCGCTTAACTCGTGCTTAATTCATCTTCTGTTCCCTTGAAACAATATATTTTAAGTTCATTTTAGTTTTTATAAATGCATTCTTGTCCATTTCATGGTTACATTTCGGCCGCATTGAATAGATATTGTCTATTCAGAGATAAAACTTTATTTAAAACAAACCCAGGATTCTTTATAGTTTTGTACTGAAGTCTGGAAACTGAAGTCTTTCCATTTCACTGAATGTCACATCTTCAACCTTAATGTTCATTTCGGTTGAACTGCGTGACAGAAATTGCTGGATCTGTAAGAAACACTTGACACCAATTGAATTTTTTTGACGTTGGAGGATCGAGGAAATGTGGACATTTGGCATTTCTACCCAACAACAACAATCATTTCCATTTTCATTTCCATGGAGATACAGATGAAGAATTCATTTATTCTTTGTCGACCATTGAGGGATCCAAATTTTACTCTTTAAGTGCAACAAGTTACAGTCGCTTATATCGACTTGTAACTTTACTCAAGGTTCAAAATTACGTGAGTCATAATAGTAGGAAGAGTTTAAAGGTAACTCATGGATAGCAGAGGCAAGGAACAGTGACATTGCCCTATCCAGAAGGGCAATGCCCTAGAGATTGACCATATATACGTATGATCAGCGCCCAAGCCCCCCTCTCCACCCAAGCTATAACCAAGGAGGGCCAGGCAATGGCTGCTCATGACTCAGCAGATAGACCTGTAGGCTCCCCCAAACCTCCCTATCCTTAGCTCACAAGGATGGTGAGGTTGCAGCGACCAAAGAAATTAACAAGTTTATGCGGGACTTAAAGTCCAGTCTGGCCTTCACCAGTCAGGGACGTTACCGCAACGGCCACTACAACACTTAATTTTTCATGCATGACTGTTGTGCAGGTTAGCAATGACGTTGATAAAACAGGTCTCTTAAATTGATGCATGAAACGTGTTTCATTCAAAACTAAGATAAAAGATTGTACTTTACCAATTCCAAAATAAAGCTAATTTGAATAGCTTTCTGACTGATCAATATTTTATGGCCCCCTATCAGTACAAGATGTTTACAAGATGTCACTTAACTTCAGTGAGACAAAGAAATGCTGAGTTTAAAAATGCATGAAAACTAATATAAAATCAAGGAAACAAAAATTGATATGAAATAAAGAAAAAACTGATATAAAATAAGGAAAACAAAAACTGATATGAAATAAGGAAAACAAAAACTGATATAATATATGGAAATCAAAACCTGATAATAGAATAAGGAAAACAAAAACTGATGTAAAATAAGAAAAAAATAAAAACTGATATAAAAAAGAAAAGAAAACCTGATATAAAATAAGGAAAAATGAAACGGACATGAAATAATGAAAATTATTACAGATAGCAACATGAGAAAAATTACAACTGATATCAAATGTAAGAAGGAAAACGGGCGTTTTAGCAATTTAGTTCGTGAATTTAATTAACCAATGATTAATTAGTGAAATAATTTCTAGGTTGAGAATTTCAGAGCCACGTATGACATTCAAGGTCATATCTCAATGGCTGATAATTCTCTGTTATATTGACGTAGAATTGATATTAATTTCTATGTCTGCAATGTTTTTGCAAACATTTTGACTTTCCTGTTCATTAAAACTTAACATGACACGAAAGTAAGAAAAATAAGATTTATTATTATTATTATTATTATTATTATTATTATTATTATTATTATTATTATCATTATTATTATTATTATTATTATTATTATTATTATTGTTGTTGTTGTTATTATTATTATTACTAGCCAAGGACAACCCTAATTGGAAAAGCCAGATGCTATAAGCCCAAGGGCTCCAATAGGGAAAAATAGCCCAGGGATGAAATGAAATAAATAAATGATGAGAACAAATTAACAATAAATCATTCTAAAAACAGTAACAACGTCGAAACAGGTATGTCATATATAAACTATGAAAAGACTTATGTCAGCCTGTTCAACATATAAACATTTGCTGCAACTTTTAACTTTTGAAGTTCTACTGATTCAACCACCCGATTATGGCTGATGATCTCTCTCTCTCTCTCTCTCTCTCTCTCTCTCTCTCTCTCTCTCTCTCTCTCTCTCTCATACATAAAAGGCCTCTAGTCCAGAGATAAATTAAACTATTCTCTTCTTTGTAATTCACATATGAGGAGAAAGATTTTTTTTAATATTTCCAAGTCAACTGTATATTTTTATACCAGACAGAGAATAACTTAAGACTAACTTGTATTTAAAAATAGCAGGAGAATATCCGCATAATTATCACAAATGTATATAATTATCATAATTACAATCACGAAATTAGGATAAAATATGGTGTTTAAAATGGCATAAAAACATTTGCATTGAAAAAAAAAATATATGAGATTAGAATAGTTTTCGTCTCCCAGGGGCTTATCATTCCACTACCTGAAGGTAGTAGGTTGGCCAGGGCACCAGCCACCCGTTGAGATACTACCGCTAGAGAGTATTGGGTTTTTTGACTGGCCAGAGAGTACTACATTGGATCCTTCTGTGTGGTTACGGTTCATTTTCCCATTGCCTACACACACACACTGAATAGTCTGGCCAATTCTTTACATATTCTCGTCTGT
>NC_090750.1:93818232-93832549 GCF_036898095.1 Palaemon carinicauda
GGGTCACTAATGTGACGGCCAGAGAGGGTTGTGAACTCAAAGGCAGGTCACCAATGTGACGGCCAGAGAGGGTTGTGAACTCAAAGGCAGGATGCAATCAACTGAGTTGTTTATCAAGGAACACTCTCCCTTATATATAAAACCTCAAGGCAACAGGACATAACATGTTCGAGAGACAGACAATATTACAGAGCAAAACAATGAGACATGATCATTCAGGTTCTTTTTAGTGCGAGGGAAGAGCGCAGATACAAGCATAATATATACAAAATAATTATGTACAATTGTGTGACACACGGTTGGTACAGTAAGCAGCTCCTCTGGGAGAGGGACACTCCAAAATCAAACCATTGTTCTCTACTCTTGGGTAATGCAATAGCCTCTGTACCATGGTCTTCCACTGTCTTGAGGTAGACCTCTCTTGCATGAGGGTATACTCGGGCACACTATTGTTTTATATTAATCTTCTTCTTATTTTGTTAAAGTTTTTATAGTTTATATAGGAAATATTTCTAAATGTTGTTACTGTTCTTAAGAAATTTTCTTCTTCCTTGTTTCCTTTCCTCACTGGGCTATTTTCCCTGTTGGGGCCCCTGGGCTTATAGCATCCTGCCTTTTCAACTAGGGTTGTAGCTTAGCAAGTAATAATAATAATAATAATAATAATAATAAGAGGCCTGACCTGATGATGTTTTTTTTTTTTTTTTTTTTTTTTTGCACGAAAATAGAGCCCTCGTCTCTTCAAGCAAAGGTCAAGTTAAGGGTTTCAAAAGAAGCTTTTGATGCAAGTTTTTTTGCTAAAAAAAAACAGCGCTCGTCTCTTCATGCAAAGGTCAAGTAAGGGGTTTCAAAAGAAGCTTTTGATCGAAGTGGCTGGATCATTTTCCCCACTTTCGAATAGAAATTATTTCCGAGTGTATTTGAAACATGACTTTACTTTCTTCACAAATATGCTTTGATTGGTGTAACAGATCCGTTATAAATAACGTCTATGTATTTAGATAGATATGCGCACACGCGCGTGCACACACGTACACGTACCCACGCACACAGAAATTAAGCCCTCCCCACCCCCTCTCTCTTTCCTAACTATAACACGCCGGTTCGGCCATTTGTGGGAGATTGTGGCCTCCAAGTGTACCTCTCGTGGTATCCCTTCTCACTAGGGTATGACTGCTCCCTCTCCCCTATGAGCGTGACAGATGTATATATATATATATATATATATATATATATATATATATATATATATATATATATATATATATTTGTATATATATATATATATATATATATATATATATATAAATATATATGTTATATATATATATATATATATATATATATCCGCTTTTATTCATACTTATTACGTTCTTTGTTATTTTCTCTACGGTTCTAAATTACTAATCTGGTATGTTATTTTTTTTTCTTTTTTTTTTTACAAAAATGTTGGAACGTTAGTCTTTCGATTTCGCTACAGTAGGGGTTCCCGACCAGGGTACATTTTTTCTTTTCATGGTGTACATTAGATCTGAGAGAATAGTCAGTACTGTGCAAATACATGAAATAAATCTGCAATTTGATCGAATAATGAAATTAGATTTCATTTTCTCCTTTCCTTCCTCAATTTTAGAGTTATACTTGGCTTCATTAATTCCGGTACACTTATTGGGAAGCCAACTAGTCGACAGTGTACGCGAATTGATGAAGCCAAGTGTACACGGAAATCTATAAAAATGTCCCATGGGTTTAGAAAAACAAAAAGGTTTGGAACTCACGCTCTACAGCCATCAAAACCATCACTCATTTCAGGAAGGTCATTTGAGAAGCAATTTACATTAAGAGTCCTTCATTTTAATGGTGAAATGTCCTTCATTTTAGTGGTAAAATGTCCTTCATTTTGATGGTAAAATGTATTTCATTTTAATGGTAAAGTGTCCTTCATTTTAATGGTGAAATGTCCTTCATTTTAGTGGTAAAATGTCCTTCATTTTAATGATAAAATGTCCTTCATTTTAGTGGTAAAATTTCCTTCATTGTAGTGGTAAAAGGACCTTCCTTTTAATGGTAAAATGTCCTTCAGTTTACTGGTAAAATGTCCATTTTAATGGTAAAATGTCCTTCATTTTAGTGGTAAAATGTCCTTCATTTTAATGGTGAAATGTCCTTCATTTTAGTGGTAAAATGTCCTTCATTTTAATGGTAAAATGTCCTTCATATTAATGGTAAAATGTCCTTCATTTTAGTGGTAAAATGTCCTTCATTTTAATGGTAAAATGTCCTTCATTTTAATGGTAAAATGTCCTTAATTTTAGTGGTAAAATGTCCTTCATTTTAATGGTAAAAATGTCCTTCATTTTAGTGGTAAAATATCCTTCCTTTTAGTGGTAAAAATTTCTCGTACCTACAAGGCTTTAAAGTTGAAACTTGCTACAAATCGTATCATTCACAATCAAACCTCCCCTGTAACACACACTCGCAAGATTGTCCTCGTTTGCATTGAGGACGTTAGGTCATCTGTAACAAATCACTTTGCATAAATTAGGTTTCCAGCTATGCCTAAACATACGTCTGTTGGCGTGTAAGTAAATAGCTGATGGAGCTCTGATTTACTTGATTTGGAGATATTAATAGATTATGTTACTGTTTGGAATGAAAAGCTGCAATTCTTACAGAGAGAGAGAGAGAGAGAGAGAGAGAGAGAGAGAGAGAGAGAACTTTGATTTACGTGATTTGGAGAAATTAATAGATTA
Organism: Palaemon carinicauda; assembly: GCF_036898095.1. Lineage (NCBI taxonomy): Eukaryota > Metazoa > Arthropoda > Malacostraca > Decapoda > Palaemonidae > Palaemon > Palaemon carinicauda. Next base: position 93,820,986 of record NC_090750.1, read on the forward strand.
TGTTGCTGTTTGGAATGAAAAGCTGCAATTCTTAGAGAGAGAGAGAGAGAGAGAGAGAGAGAGAGAGAGAGAGAGAGAGAGAGAGAGAGAGAGAGAGAGAGAGAGAGAACTTTGATTTACATGATTTGGAGAAATTGATAAATCATGTCATTGTTTGGAATGAAAAGCTGTAATTCTTAGAGAGAGAGAGAGAGAGAGAGAGAGAGAGAGAGAGAGGAGAGAGAGAGAGAGAGAGAGAGAGAGAGAACTTTGATTTACATGATTTGGAGAAGTTAATAAATCATGTCATTGTTTGGAATGAAAAGCTGCAATTTTTAGAGAGAGAGAGAGAGAGAGAGAGAGAGAGAGAGAGAGAGAGAGAGAGAGAGAGAGAGAGAGAGAGAGAGAGAACATTGATTTACATGATTTGGAGAAATTGATAAATCATGTTTTTGGGGGAATGAAATGCTGCAATTCTGAGAGAGAGAGAGAGAGAGAGAGAGAGAGAGAGAGAGAGAGAGAGAGAGAGAGAGAGTTATAAGGATTTTAGATGTCTCAAAGACTTTTTAGTCCATCTGTGGAGACTCCATATGCTCTTGGTTAGAGCGAATTGTTTAAAGATTTTTTATGATCTTGTCTAACTTATTCTTGAGTTTGTTTACCCTATTGTTCTCTACATCCGCTGGAAGTCTATTCCAATTATTTGTTATTTTGTATTTAAAGAAATTACCACATTGAGAGAGAGAGAGAGAGAGAGAGAGAGAGAGAGAGAGAGAGAGAGAGAGAGAGAGAGAGAGAGAATTGCTTTTAAATATTAGGGAATCTTTTATTGCTGGGAAAGTATCAATGACCACTCATGTTATGATGCCAGACAATTACACACCATTCATTCATTACTGTTGGGAATTTCATTAACAGTGTGGTAATATAATCCCAGGACTTCTATACCTGAACCTTTGAAAATGACTAAATAGTTAAACCTGAGATTAACCTCATTTAACCCGATGCGAAATACCGGACGAGTTAACCTACTCTACAGTTCAAATAACCCGGAATCTTAATCGGAAATTCTCCGTAAAAGTACTGTTCTTAGCCGTATTTCAGTAAAATACAGGCGACCGTAATTTAACCATACTTTGTTATTATCTTTATCGGGTTGGTGACCGTAATGTCACTCCTTTACGTCAATATATCCGTTTTTTAAATGGTAAAAATCCTGGTATAAATGTTGCCAGCCATTTACCGTCTATTAAATACAAATTTTTAATAATAATAATAATAATAATAATAATAATATTAATATGAAATAATAATAATAATACTAATAATAATAATAATAATAACAATGATAATATTAAAAATGATAATAATAATAATAATAAAACGTTGCCAGACATTTACCGTCTTTCTAATACAAATCTTTAACAGTCCAGTTTGGACCATTCTGTTGTTCAGTGGTGCTCTTCAAGCTGAGAATCAAGTAACCTAATGGAAAATAAAAACTGTTTTGGTGTCCTTGGATGGAAATACCTTACGAGCGACCTTCAATGGCGAGAATAAAAAATCTTTCAGGCATCCTTGGAACGCGAAAGCCTTGCCAGTGATCGCTTGGAATGTGATGGTGTGATTTAGTTTTTTTTTCGGCTTCCTGGAGCTATTGTTCACCGTCTCGTGTTACAGAGACTCGACAAATACGCAATGGGACACTCGGTGGAAAATGTGCGTAGTTGGGAAGCCATCTCTCACCAGTTGCGTAAACGTGAGTAATTGATTGATTGGTTTGAGGTTCTCTGGCATCCTAGGCAAACGTCTTAGGTTGGAGTTCTCTTGCTTGAGGGTATACTCGGGCACACTATTCTACCTTATTTCTCTTCTTGTTTTGTTATAAAGTTTTTAGTTTATGTAGGAGGCATTTATTTTAATGTTACTGTACTTGAAATATTTAATTTTTTCCTCGTTTCCTTTCCTCACTGGGCTATTTTCCCTGTTGGAGCCCCTGGTCTTAAAGCATCCTGCTTTTCTAACTAAGGTTGTGGCTTAGCAATTAATAGTAATGATAATGATTGTGTTTTACACTTTTAAGAGGTTTATCCCTTCTCTTTAGAGGCCTAATAGCGAAGTAGGCCTAATTGTTTTAAGCGTTTTTTTTTATTTTTCTTCATATCCCATTTTCCCTCTTGTTTTTACGCCTGTGAATTCTTCCCTTACTTATTTTACTTTACGTTTTACTTTACATTTTACTTTAAAGGCTGATTTCCTGATCCTGTCAGTCTGGAAAAGCCCTCCACCTTGCAGGATCTACAATATTCGTTTGTTGTATACATAATGTAAATAGTTAGATAATTATATACCGTAATCCGGGTTAATTGTCGAATCCACAGTATCATAGCACTTTGCAAACGAAAAGTCTTCACCTTCTTTTTTAAAGTGTTTTTATTCAGTTGAGGGGGAGGTTATGTATATTATATATTACTACTCTCCCCTCTTCTACGACGGGGAGAGCTGGGTGTGATCGGAAGTGTATGTGCATATATATATATATATATATATATATATATATATATATATATATATATATATACATAAATATATATTTGTTCCGACACAATATACTCACCGAGAACTACTTTCTATAGGAGTCACTTGGTGACCTCTCAATCTCGACCAAGATTTTCCCGCGTTACCCCCCCTATCCCGCTCCATATAGTTTCTACCCCCGCCGCCAGGATACGCCCTGAGGGCAGGATCAGGGCAGGTCACTGCCTTCCCGGGTCAGCATCCTCATTAAGTTCTTGGTCGTGAGATGTGAAACATCTCACTCTCTCGCTCTCTCGATCCTTTGGCGCGTTGTGATTCCACGTGTTTCCAGTGTGGGGACTTGTGTTTTTTTTTTCTGCGTAGTGCGTTATTCGCTAGTGTTTTCAGTACGTCCCCCTTGCGTATATCCAGTGTTCTTGTAACTCGATAGTGTTGGCCCTTCGTGTGCGAACGATGGAGCATGTGCGTCGTTGCCCTGGTCCTAGAGCCGGAAAGTCGTGTGGGGCTTTCCTCTCTAAGCCAGAAGTGAACCCTCATTCCCTTTGTTCCACGTGCAGGGGTAAAGTTTGCTCCTCCTCGGACACGTGTCCGGAGTGCGTAAGTTGGGACGGCATACAGTGGGTACGATACAGTACCAAGAAGAAGAAGTCGTCTAAGCTTTCCCCCAAGAAAGTGAGTGGCGTGTCCTCTTTACCGTCGGTCAGTGATCGGTCCGACGAAGCCTCGGCCTCTCCATCTCCTTCGCAGAGGAGTGGGCAACAAGCCCCCCAGTGTTATAGTTAGCCATAGTGTTCTCCCCGGTGAACCCAGTGTGAAGGAGGAACCAAGGGCTGGCCCCTCTGGAGAGAACGGAAGGGCCGCTAGTGCTTCGGGTGAATCGGGCCACGTGGCAGGGGATCACGCTTCCTCGGAAGACCCAGTATGGGGCAGTGTTGCTATTTCGGAGTCCCCCCCCGCCCTCGTGGGCCGGTGCGTCGGGCTCTCCCCCTCCAGAGGACAACCACGCTAGAGTTCGCCGTCCGAGTAGCGATGCTTTCGGGTGGAAATTGCCGAAGACTCCGGGGAGGTCACCGCTAAGGATGGACGTGTCCCTGGGCCCCTGGCCTCCTAGCAGGGATAGAGTAGACTTCCTTCAACATCCTGTCTCGGACGATCGACGGTGAAGAGCTTCCCCCCCGCACATCACTCGAGCAGCCGTTACGCGAGGAATGTGGCGCCCTCAGACTCTTCGGAGGCGGATTCATCCTCCGGGGGAGAACTCAGGGAGAAACGACACCGGAAGAGAGAGCGGGCCGAAAGCGATCGTTCCCGCTCCAGGTCAAGGTCGCGGCACAGCAGGAAGCGCCCCCGCTCTCACTCCCGTAAGTACAGGAGGGATGCCTCTCCCGGCGGCGAATGGGTCTACGTCCCTTCAGGAGAGTCCAGAAGGCGCCGCTCTCCAGACTCTCGGTCCAGTGAACGAGCCTCTAGGTTGTCGCTACCTACGCACAGCCTAGAACCGCTCGACCTGCCACGCAGAAAGGACCTCGCTCTTAGGCATAAGTCCTCGAGGCCTCTGGTTCACCCCGCCCAGCGGGGGGAAACGCGTTTCCGAGAAGGCAGCCCGACCGAACCAGCCCAGCTGGGGCGGTCGTCGAGCAGGAAGGACCGGTTCCCGTGGTCGGGTCATCCCACCGGGGACCGTGTCCTCCGCTTCCAGAGCCTTGGGGCTGCCGAAGGTCCTCCCGGAGCCGGTGGCTCCCGCCCTACGGCGAGACCCACCCGCGTACGGAGCGCCCTACGGTTACGGGTCGACCTCCCTGGAACCAAGAGGAGAACGCCCTGTCTACCGTCCAAGCACGGCGCCCCCACGCCAAGCCGAGGCCTCGGCCGACGGAGGCGAGGCTTCCCCGTCGGAGGACTCCGCCTACAGAAGGGTGGTAGGTCTCATCAGGAGGCTCCATGGGATTCCAGAACCCTCGGCGCCTAAGGTGAATGCCTGGAGGTCGAGCCTCCTGAGATACACTCACCGTGACGCCCTGCCGAAGTCCTCCCTGGCCCTTCCTCTCGCCCCAGACCTAGTACTGGGACAAGAATACATTGATAACTTGGTGGCCAGCAGTGCGGAGGCCCCCAAGTCCCAGATTGCCTCCAAACTCCTCCAAGGTCTCAAGCCACAGGGCAAGGTTTATATTCCGGAAGGACGGCGCCCAGGTCCCTGTAGGGTGGACCCAGCCTTGGACATCCTGGGACAAGGCGGCTCGGACGAAAGGGCCTCTTCAGCCCCTGTTTCCTTCTCACCCACTGAAGCCGCCATGATGGAGGAGATGTCAAGAGATCTTGTGAACGTCTCCTCATGGCTGGACTGGTGGGCCTCCACGTTGGTGAACGTACGAGCCTCCACAGACCCCGACGATCCTGAGCAACAAGGTCTCCTGAAGGACCTTCTCACCTCCGGGGGGAAAGCCCTCAAGTTTATGGCTTATCAAGCACTCTCCTTGACGGCCAACTGGGTCCTTAGAAAACGGGACACAGTGCTTTCTAAGTTGGCAAGGAAAATCCCGGACAGAGAGGCCCGAGTGGTTCGTAGCCTACCCCTAGGGGGTGAGTCGCTGTTTCCTCTGAAGGAGCTAGAAGTGCTAATGGAGAAGGTGTCCAAGAGGAGAGAGACCAACGCCCCCAGACAAACATCCTCCAGGAGGCCTCCTTACAGGAGATCAGTCTCGGATAGTGCCGTGACTCCTCAGGCCACCCCCAGCTCTTCGAGGAGGGACGCCCCCTCCTCCTCCTGGACAACAACCCCCTCAGCCCTCCCGCAGGGGAGCTCCAGCTTCTGCCAGCTCCTTCAGGTCGGGTTACTCCGCCTCGAAGAGAGGCAGATCAGGCCGCCCCTCTAGGAGAAGGTAGAGGGAGAGGCCCCCTACTTCCGCCCAAGCCTCGGGTTAGGGGATGCCTCAGACCTCATTGGCAAGCATGGAAAACGCATGGGGCGGATGCTTGGACGGTGTCTGTCCTGAAAGAAGGCTACAGGGTCCCCTTCATAGCGGATCCACCCCCTCTTATTCCAGCCACCCGGACAGAATGGTTGGCTCCCAGGGACCCGTTGAAAAGGGCCACCCTTCAAAAAGAAGTTTCCTCCATGTTAGAGAAGGGAGCCATGGAAGAAGTCCTTCTCCCAGGGCCAGGCTTCTACAGCCGCCTGTTCCTGGTGGAGAAAGCAACGGGGGGGTGGAGACCAGTGATAGACCTGTCGGCCCTCAACAAGTTCGTCAAGAAGACGAACTTCAAGATGGACACCCCAAAATCCATCCTGATGTCCTTGAGGGAGAAGGATTTCATGATGACGATCGACCTCAAGGACGCGTATTTCCAGATCCCGGTCCACCCGTCGAGTCAGAAGTTCCTCCGGGTATAATGGGGCTCCCAGGTCCTGCAGTTCAGGACCCTCTGCTTCGGCCTGTCGACGGCCCCTCAAGTGTTCACGAGGGTCTTCGCGACGGTCTCAGTATGGGCTCACGAACGGGGTATCCGTCTCATCAGATACCTGGACGACTGGTTGCTCCTTTCCAGCTCAAAGGCCCTCTTGGAAGAGCAAGGGAAGGACCTCCTCCAATTTTGCAGGAGTCTGGGAATCATTATCAACCTGGAAAAATCGAACCTAACTCCATCCAACAGAATGGGGTACTTGGGTATGACGTTGGACACCGTGCAGGGGAAGGCCTTCCCCTCGGAAGACAGGATACAGAACCTCATCAATATCATTCAGCCGTTCCTGTCGGAGCATTCCAGGAGGGCGAAAGACTGGCAGAGGCTGATAGGTCACCTGGTCTCATTAGAGAAACTGGTTCCCCAAGGGAAGATACGACTCAGACCCGTACAATGGAACCTCAAGGTCCTATGGTCCCAGACAGGCTCTCAGAAAGCGTTGATTCCGGTCCTTCCGGACACGAGAGCAGCCTTAGAATGGTGGCGATGCCAGTCGAACTCCCTCAAGGGGATGCCCCTCGGGTCCTGTCCCCCCGAGTTTCTCCTGTTCACAGACGCCTCCAGCCTAGGGTGGGGAGCCCACCTGCGGGAGGAAACAGCAAGCGGTACCTGGTCGGAGACCGAAAGACATCTCCACATCAACGTCCTGGAGCTAAAAGCAGTACAGAAGGCATGTCTGCACTTTGCAAGTCGGTTGAAGGGAAACACCGTGGCCCTAATGTGCGACAACGCCACGGTGGTAGCCTACATAAAGAAGCAAGGTGGCATGAGGTTGAAAGAACTGTGCGACCTCACCATAAACATCCTGCATTGGGCGGACGAGCACCAGGTGGTACTTCTAGCAAGGTTCATCCCCGGGAAAAGAAACGTGCTAGCCGACGGCCTCAGCAGAATGGGTCAGATAGTAGGGACGGAGTGGTCCCTACACCCGGAAGTGGCCAGACTCATCGTTCAAACGCTGGGGCTCCCCGGTGATGGACCTCTTCGCAACAAAGCTCAACGCCAAGCTACCGGTCTATTGCTCCCTGGTACCAGACGAAGGAGCAGCCCTAGAAGACGCCTTCCAGCACAAGTGGGACAACCTGGACGTATATGCCTTTCCCCCCTTCACGCTGTTAAGGCAGGTGCTCAACAGAGTAAGAGCCTCCCAAAACCTAAGGATGACTTTGGTAGCGCCCTGGTGGCCGGAGAGAGAGTGGTTCACGGATCTAAAAGACCTGGCAAGCCATCCGCCTTGGCCTCTGTCCCCCAGGCCAGATCTGCTGAGTCAACCTCACTTCCTCAAGTTCCACGACAACCCTCTCTCTCTTCGCCTTCATGCCTGGAGACTATCGAGCGGCTCCTGAAGAAGGAGGGGTACTCCTCCTCCACAGCTAAGAGGATGTCCCTATACCTAAGAAAATCCTCTACCGTGGTCTACCAGGCGAAGTGGGCCGCCTTTACGAAGTGGTGCTCGGCAAAACACATAAGACCTCTTAAAGCTTCGGTCCCTGACATAGCTGACTTTCTCGTGTACCTTAGGGATGAAATAGGGATGTCATTCCCAGCTATTAAAGGAGTACGGGCAGCCTTAGGTCAAGTCTTTCTCCTGAAAGGCATCGACCTGGGGACCTCGAGACACATAGCGATGCTGATTAGAAGTTTCGAGCAGTCCTGTCCTCCTCAAGCCAGGAGAGTGCCCAGATGGGACCTGGCCAAGGTTCTGAAAATGCTGTGTCGTCCTCCCTTTGAACCCCTCAAAGATATCGGGGACAAAGACCTCACCCTCAAGACAGTCTTCTTGCTAGCCTTGGCTTCAGCTAAGAGAGTAGGTGAGATCCATGGTCTGTCCTAGGACGTGGCGCACTCCAAAGGGTGGAGGGAGGTATCCTTCAAGTTCGTACCCTCCTTTGTAGCGAAGACTCAGAACCCAGCAGTCTGGGACCCGAGGTTTGAAGGTTTCTCAATTCCGGCCATTCCCAAGACAGGCAATACGGAAGACCTGAAGTTATGCCCAGTCAGGACGCTCAGGAAGTACCTGGAAAGGACGGCTCATCTCCGCCCAGGTGCCAAAAACCTCTTCGTCTCCTCAGGTGTTAATAAGAAGCAAGTCTCCAAGAACACTATTTCCTTCTGGCTGAGACAAGTCATCACTAGGACTTATGAAGAGGACAAGGTGGCAGTGCCAGGCACTCCCCGCCCCCGTTACATCAGAGGCCTGAGCACTTCCTTGGCCTTTGAGAGTAACATGGCAGTGGGGCAGATCCTACAGGCCGGCACTTGGTCGCACCAGTCGACCTTCACTGCCCACTATCTCAAAGACTATTCAAGAAAGTCTTTGGATGGATTCTCCATTGGGACAGTCATCGCCGCCCTTCAAGCTGTGTAGCGGCAGGCTAGAAGACGTCCCCAACGGTGAATAGACTCGTCCCTACTTCTTCAGGAGAAGATTCAGTAGAGAAGATGTTAAGAGGTGAGTCTTAAAATAATAAGCGTAAGGTTCCGCAGTTACCCTCTATCCGCTCTCTGATAAGCCCCGCATTCCTTAGCCCTCCAGGCACTATGTGCCAGACCAAGTGGCAGAATGGCTCTCCCGCCTCCTAAGGTGTAAGTCTCCTATAGAAAGTAGTTCTCGGTGAGTATATTGTGTCGGTACAAATCAAAAATTTTAAACAATTTTTATTTTTCCTAACATACTCACCGAGAACTACTTTCGGGTAATGGCCCTCCCGTCCGTCCCCGAGTGCCATTCTTCCATTAATGAGGATGCTGACCCGGGAAGGCAGTGACCTGCCCTGATCCTGCCCTCAGGGCGTATCCTGGCGGCGGGGGTAGAAACTATATGGAGCGGGATAGGGGGGTAACGCGGGAAAATCTTGGTCGAGATTGAGAGGTCACCAAGTGACTCCTATAGAAAGTAGTTCTCGGTGAGTATGTTAGGAAAAATAAAAATTGTTTAAAATTTTTGATATATATATATATATATATATATATGTATATATATACATATATATATACATAAATATATGTATATATGTATATATATATACATATATATATATATATATATATGTATATGTATATATACACACACACACACACATATATATATATATATATATACATACACATGTATATATATGTGTATATATATACATATATATATATATATATATATACATTATATATATACAGTATATATATATATACATATATATATTATATATATATATATATATATATCACTCAGATGGGAGAAGGAGTAGTCATACCCTAGTGATAGGGGGTACCTCGAGAAATACTCTTGGAAACCCCACTCTCCCACAAATTGCCGAACCAGCATGTTGTAGTTATTAAAGGGGGAGGGGTTGGAAGCGTTGAATCTGTGTTGATTCCTGTTGATAATAAGGTCAGAGGTCAAAGGTCGTTTACGTCCTTGTTTCAAAGTATATTCTTCCTGACATCGGTCGCATGTATACCAATTAGCAAAAAATTCATCGTATTTACTTTCAGGTTGTGTTTATGAGGGTTAACCATCTTGTACGTATTCCCCTTATACGAATATGTATATATAAGAATTTTGTACATAGGCTAAATAATCATTATTGTTTATGGATATTGATAAAAATGTACAGAGGGTGCATAATTATATTGACCCCCTCCTATTCCTAGTGATAAAAAGTAAAATGGCTCTGTTAATTCTAGAAATGAAAAAGAAGAAAAACGAAATAATTTTTAGACAAAGGTTGAAACCCCTCAATCATTCTTGGACTAAAGAATAAAAAAAATAATGTCCTCAAAAACCTTTATCACAGAGAAAGCAAATTAACAAAAATATCTTTTATTTTTTTCTAATTCAGAAAAATAAAACATGGAAAAGGGGCAAACAAACAAATCAAAACATCATTTTCTTTTTAATTCAAAAAAAAATAAAACAGAAAAAGAAAATAGAAATAATTCTTCGACAAAGGTGAAAAGCCCTCAATCATTCTATAACTACAGAATAACTAGTCCACAAAACCCTTTATCACAGAACAAACAAAAAAACTTTTTATTCCCATTTTCCCCATTTTTCCTTCTCTATTTTCCCCATTTTTCCTTCTCTATTTTCTCTTTTCCCTTCTGCTAGATATTGATTTGTCCGTTTTACCTGAAAAGAAAGGTGCTCTACCAATTCGCGTTGGCAATCAGCAGTCTATACACCACCTAATAGGGAGGAAATATGCCCATCAGACTAGACAGCAACGAGGAAATAACTTTGTCCCGTTAGTTATTAGTGGAGTCTTTTATATTTTATTTTTTATTATTTAGTTTACGTTGTACATCAAATATACAGTGGTGTTTTGAGAACACTGCTTTTGATCTAGAGAATGTATATATATATATATATATATATGAGAGAGAGAGAGAGAGAGAGAGAGAGAGAGAGAGAGAGATTGGAGAAGGACTCTCCAAAATCAAACCATTGTTCTCTAGTCTTGGGTAGTGCCATAGCCTCTGTACCATGGTCTTCCACTGTCTTGGGTTAGAGTTCTCTTGCTTGAGGGTACACTCGGTCACACTATTTTACCTTTTTTCTCTTCCCCATGTTTTTTGAAAGTTCTTATATGAAATATTTATTTTAATTGTTACAGTTCTTAAGATATTATAATTGTTAATTAATTCTCTTATTTCCTTGTTTCCTTTCCTCACTGGGCTATTTTCCCTGTTGGAGCCCCAGGGCTTATAGCATCCTTCTTTTCCAACTAGGGTTATAGGTTAGCAAGTAATAATAATAATTGTTCCCATGTATAAAACTAGCAAAGGAAAATAATACTATTTTCAATGCGAGAGAACAAGAAACATGTCGGTACCAACACTTGACTATCTTTAAACCTAACGTTGCAAGATCAGTTTTCTTATTGTGAAGTTAACCAAGAAATATTCCATTTCTTAAAACTCACCCCCCCCCCCACAAGAAAAATCTTCAATATGTATTTATATTCAGTAATGAAAAAAATTCAAAGGTCAATTATATATTTTCAACAATAGGATTGAGTAGGACAAGGTAGTACCAGGTTTAGGTAATTTATTCTCTCTCTCTCTCTCTCTCTCTCTCTCTCTCTCTCTCTCTCTCTCTCATCAGAAGTTAATTAAATATTTTTAATAATAGGATGGAGTAGAAGAAAGCAGTACCAGGTTTAGGTAATTTATTCTCTCTCTCTCTCTCTCTCTCTCTCTCTCTCTCATCAGAAGTTAATTAAATATTTTCAATAATAGGATGGAGTAGAAGAAAGCAGTACCAGGTATAGGTAATTTATGATTCTCTCTCTCTCTCTCTCTCTCTCTCTCTCTCTCTCTCTCATCAGAAGTTAATCATATATTTTCAATAATAGGATGGAGTAGAAGAAAGCAGTACCAGGGTTAGGTAATTTATGATTCTCTCTCTCTCTCTCTCTCTCTCTCTCTCTCTCTCTCTCATCAGAAGTTAATTAAATATTTGTAATAATAGGATGGAGTAGAACAAGGCAGCATCAGGTTTAGGTAATTTGATCTCTCTCTCTCTCTCTCTCTCTCTCTCTCTCTCATCAGAAGTTGATTAATTTTTTTTAATAATATGATGG
>NC_090750.1:93838049-93868674 GCF_036898095.1 Palaemon carinicauda
TTATATGAAAGGTCCTGAATAGCTTGGACCAAGTCCCCTGGACTTTTTTCCGATGAGAGTGACCTCCCCATCCCTCCTTTGAGGCGTCTGAGTGAATCGTCAACGACGGGGGAGGTGGCTGAAGAAGAACAGACTTCTTTAGATGTCTGGCTTGGGACCAAGGTCTGAGAAGAGTACGTAGCCGAGGCGGCACTGGTCTTCTCAGGTCTCTTCGCGCGTTTGATGCATACCTTCTCCAAACTCCGGTTGCATCCTTTAGCTGTGCTCTTAGCACTGGGTCTGTCACTGAAGCAAACTGGAGAGAGCCTAGTACCCTCTCCTGTTCGCGTCTTGATATCCTTTCGGAATCTAGAAGTCTCTTGACAGAGCCCGCTATCTCCTTCCTTTTCTTCATTGGGATGGAGAAACTGTGTGACAAAAGGTCCCAGTGGATTCCCAGCCACTGGAACTTTTGGGATGGAGAAAGTCGAGACTTTTTCTTGTTGATCTTGAAGCCTAGGTACTCTAGGAACTGGATCACCTGACTGGAAGCTTGCAAGCATTCGGTCTCGGATGCTGCCCACACCAGCCAGTCGTCCAGGTAGGCTACTACCTGAATTCCCTTTAGGCGTAATTGTTTGAGAGCTGCGCTCGCAAGCTTCGTGAAAATCCTTGGGGCTATGTTTAGCCCGAATGGCATGGCTCTGAAGGCGTACAGTTTCCGTTGTAGCCTGAACCCTAGGTAGGGGGAGAGTCGACGGCTGATTGGAATGTGCCAATAGGCGTCTGACAAGTCTATAGAGACTGAGTATGCCCTCTTGGGCAGTAAGGTCCTTATGTGTTGCAGTGTTAGCATCTTGAATTTGCAATTCACTATGAACTTGTTGAGTGGTGACAAGTCCAGAATGACTCTGAGCTTTTCCGAGTCTTTCTTGGGAACACAAAACAGCCTCCCTTGGAATTTGATGGACTTCACCTTTCGGATCACATTTTTCTCCAACAGTTCTTGAACGTACTCCTCCAAAATGGGGGTGGAGTGTTGGAAAAACCGAAGGCATGGGGGTGGAGTGCTGTACCAGCTCCAACCCAGTCCATTCTTGAGTAGGCTTTGGGCCCAGGGATCGAAGGTCCAGCGATCCCAAAATTTCATCAGTCTCCCTCCTACCGGTATCATTTCACTTGGACTGCCGTCCTGAGGTCTTGCCTCCCTGACCACGACCACCTCTGAATCCCCTTCCCCTTGAGGGGCGCCTAGACGAGCCTCTGGCTGCTCCTCTAGGTTTTGCACGAAAGGAAGAAGACTGTCCTTCGAACGTTGGGGCGAATGTGGTTGACTGACCTGGCACCGCCTGGGGTACCCACTGAAAGGCAGTCGGGGTTTGTGCCACCATCTGGGGCACTGGAGGCAAAGGCAATTGCAGTTGCTGTTGCTGTCTATAAGGCTTGGCTGGCCGAGATGGTAGCCTAGTCTTCATATTCTTCCTCTTTGGTTGAGGACCCTCATCCGGGGAAGATTTTCTTTTGATAGCCAGGCCCCACTTCTGGAGAAGATTTCTATTCTCCACGGCGGCCTTATCAACAACCTCTTTGACCACATCGGTAGGGAAAAGGTCTTTTCCCCAAATGTTGGAGGAGATTAACTTCCTTGGCTCGTGTCTCACCGAAGCCCCGGTGAACACGAACTCCCTGCAAGCTCTCCTTGCCTTGACGAAGCTATAAAGGTCCTTCGTCACTGTGGCTAAGTGAGACTTAGCCACTACCATGAACATTTCATGGACCTTGGGGTCACTTGCCATCGTCTCGAGAGTAGTCTGATGAGACATTGAGGCAGCCAGTCTTTTTTTTGTCTCGAACTCTCTTCGTAAAAGAGATTCGGACAGCTTGGGGAGGTCCTCGCCGAATTGCCGTCCGGCAATATCAGCCTCCAACTTTCCCACTGAGAATGTCAGATGGACATCCTTCCAGTCTTTGTGGTCCATAGGTAGAGCCAGCGACAAGGGTTTACACTCCTCCAGGGAGGGGCAAGGCTTGCCGGCCTCGACTGCCTTTAGGACAGCCGCAAACCCTTTCTGTAAAAAGGGGAAGGCTCTATCAGGAGAGGACACAAACGAAGGGAGCTTCTTGCTCAATGCAGCTACCTTCGAATTCGAGAAGCCCCTCTCTTTCATCGAGGATGAAAGTAGGGCTTGAGCCTTAGCGTGGTCCATAACAATGACCTCCTTCGGCTCTGTCTCCTCCCTTGAAGCTGGTTCTTTTCTCAGCCGGACATAGCAGTCCGGATATGATGCCTTGCTGGGCCAGAATTCTACCTCCTCTAGGGGAACTGAACCCAGCTTATCCGAAATGACGATCTTTCCAGTCGTCATCGGCATGTGCTCAGCATACCTCCATGGGTTAGCATCTGAGCATATGGGAAGGTCTTTCACATTGAGCCTTTTCCGGGGCCCATGTGATTCTGCCAGGGACTGCATACGCAGTTCCATTGCAGCCGCCTTCTCCTGATTCTCCTTCTGCATTTGTTGGATCATTCCAACAATCGAAGAGAGGGCCTGTCCCAGTTCTACTGGGAGGCCAGCCGATGTTGAGGGGATAGGCTCCGGCATCTGAACCGGAGTAGCCGACACCTCGTCGACCTCATCCTCTACGACATCCGGGGTTTGAACTTGATCCTGACCTTCTGCCAGGAGGTCTTCTTCCAAACGATCGTCCAGGTCAGACATCCTGTCACACAACTGGATGTCTTGCATCGCATCTGCGACTTCCTCGTCCACCTGGACTTGATCTTGAAGGATCTCCTCTTGAGGCTGGGGAATCACTGCCTCAGCTGATGCCTGGGGAAAAAGATACGCCCTCATCTTCTCACTTGGAAGATAAGGGCCAGAGGTGTTCTTCTTGAAGCCCCTTACCCAAGTACGAAGCTTTTCCCTAGCTATATCCCTTGATTCCGCCGTTCTAGGGGAATCAAAAGCCTCAGTAATCAGGTTAGTGCATACAGTACATACCTGAGGGTCCCAATACTGGAGATCATCCTTGGAGACAGTGCATGCTGCGTGTCTCCTACAACACTCATGTCCGCAGAGGTTCTTGCTGCGGACATTGCAGAAAACATTTCCGCACTTCGGAGGGTCCTCCTGTAAAGAGAAGAAATTTCCATGAGTATCAAGTGAACTATGTATCACTGGATATGCATAGTATAGCATAACAATTCATAAATGAAAGACACACACTTGTGTTTCCCTCACAACCCATTGTTGCAGCCTTCCGGATAATAAAATCAAAAATGGTTTATCTCTACTAGAGTAACCAATGCAAGGTTTCCAGAGGAAACAGGTGGAGCTCACACCTAGGCAATGATTTTTAAAAATCCTGGATAATAGACGGGGAAGAACTCTGCTTCCTGTCTGAGGGCAACAGCAAAGGGCTGTGTAAGAAAACACAATAGTGTTAGAAGATACAGTGCTGTACCTAAACTTTTACTATAGTTTTCTTCCTACTGTATATGCTATACAGAAGAATACTAGTACAGTATAGGAGGATGTGTGCCGGCCTGCCTTTGCCGGCCGGCACACACCACAATTAGCTTTAAAGTATACTACTTAACAGCTATAGGGCGGCAGCCCTCTGGTTCAAATGCCTGTGCCGGCGGCAGCAGCTGCCGGCCAGCAACAGCCAGTGTTGGCCGGCAATGATTGCCGGCCAGCAACTACACAAGGTAGTACCCAGCTGCCGGCCACACTCTTGGTGACCGGCAGACAAGGACTGACATAAGCCGGCCGGCAAAGGTACAAGACCGATGCCAGCCGGCAGCAAAAGAACCAGAAGACTACCCCTGCCCGGCTGCCGGCCTCATAGGCCGGCAGCCGGCCTCATAGGCCGGCTGCCGGGACAGGTACAGCACTAGAAGAAAATAGAATGGATGCCGGGATAAGAGTGTACACAACCCCCCAAGCCCGGCAACCGAAAGAGTGCATATAAGGAAGGGGAGAAACTTAATTCAGGCTTCCTTGACCAATGCCGTCCGGCTCTGCCGGCAGGCATGGATGAGGGACCAAGAGAGGTCCGGGCAGCACTCGAAAACATAAGACCCTTGCCGTCCAGCGTCTCTGCCGGCCGGCAATGGGCTTAGTCAATCCATATCCCAACCTATACTAGGTCCAGAAGTAGAATGACATATGGTACAGTAATACCCCTGCCGGCCAGCTCTGCCGGCCGGCAAGGTACAGTACAGTAATGGCTAGGCCATTACGGAGATAGAGGGGGAAGGGACAAGAGGGTCCTGCCAACCTTGCTTTAGTGACAGATCACCCGCAGCCAAGAACTCTGTCTTAGCCTAAGGGAGATCTAAGGGAAAGGGCCAGCGCAGTAGTATAATACCTGCCAGCTTCCAGAGCACCAAAGCAAGGAAGGCGTTGCAACTCCCAAGGGAAGATTTATCCTCCCCGAGAACAGCAACAGGACTTAGTCTGGTCGATCACACAAGAAGGAATCATAACTACAGAAACCTTCGACAGTGACCTAAGGGAGCTCAGCTCCCTTTGTAAGTGTTAGGTCAGCGAGGGAGACTCTGCCCCAAGCCAAACAACACGGACTCAGACTAAAAACTCTGTTGTTCTGTCCCTCTTTGAACCAGACTCTGCTGGAACAGGAAGGTACAGTAACACCCTAGTATAGTTTTATCGAAAATAAATTCGGAAAAAACCACTTAGGGATAAGCCCAAGGCTTAAACAGAGGGAAAGGGATTGCATACCTTCTCCGAAGAAAAGAAAGCAACCGGGGAGTATAATAAAGTATACTAAGGCTCCATAAGCAATTAGCCTAGGCACCAAGAGAATCGATTACCTAATTCACCGAAACTCTCACGTATACAATCTTGGAAATATTCCACACAGTCTAAAATGTATAAAATATAGCCTAAAGCTTCAATAAAATTTTAATTACACTCGGAAAAACCATAATCATGCATTAAGTACTAGGACCAAACGACTAGGCTACATGGCCTAGCGTAGGCCAGAATGGCGAATACTTCGCCAAATAATACTAAGCACGAAAGGAAATCCTATGTAAAGCTAAATAGCTAAATTTTATTAAGCAAAACAACCAGGAATGTCACTCTGACTAACTAATTTATACCTAGCGAGTGACAGTGTCCAGGACACCTCTGGTAGGCTACGGCTCTTGTATCAAAGATTAATCCTATTAATCACTCAAAATTTTACCAAGAGCCTACATTTATACATAACAGACACTATACTCAACTTATCCGAGGTCAACGAAGACGAAGAAGCCATGAAAAGCTGAATAAATCCAAGATTTGCGAGAAAAACAGGAAAAAACACCGAGTTGTTAAGCTACGCAAAAAGGAATACAGATGGCGCCAGGATTGGCGCCAGGCACGCATACGAATCGGGGGATAGGGAAGCCTTGGGAGCGGCTCCCCTTTTTCTTTCCCGAATTAGTATCTCGTCAATCTCCCTCCTACGAGACGAATCTCTGTTCAGGTCGTAGATTGCCATGTGACGTGTCTAGAATACGTCCTCTGATATGTCGCGATATCCCTTTCACGAGGGATACTCGCTCCAGGAGTTAGAATTCTGGTACCTTAAGGTAAATTCTCTGGGAATATCGCCGTAGTTGTAATATACCCTAGGAAGCTACCCTATAGGAACTTCCATCAGGACGACATGGCTTGAGCCCAAAAATATATATACTCACGCATGGTGTTAAAGTGTTTTTAAAAACATGGACTTCCAAGTGACAAACTAGACAAAATTAGGATTTATTCTGCCTATGGATGTGGTGGCTAATAATTGTTCTGTTCTGTTCCACACCGTCCTGTATGTAAGGACTGGCGAAGTGTTTCACGTTTAAGAGTTGAATATTTAATGAACCCATCAATGACATGGCGTCTTTTGCCAAGGATGTGAGCTTTAAATATGAACTCAAAGGTCAGATATTTGTTAACGAGTTACCCTCTCAGTATATCTATCTATTCATCTATCTATCTATCTATAACCCCTCAGCATATCTATAGCTATCTATCTATAACCCCTCAGCATATCTATTAATCTTTATCTATCTAACCCCTTCTGCATAAGTATAAATTTATCTATCTAACCCCTTCTGCATAAGTATAAATTTATCTATCTAAACCTTCAGTATATCTATCTATTATCTATATAACCCCTTCAGCATATCTATCTAATCCTGTCCAGAGACACATGGACAACTCCTGTCCACAGACACATGGGCAATGCCTGTCCACAGACACATGGGCAACGCCTGTCCACAGACACATGGACAACTCCTGTCCACAGACAACTCCTGTCCAACTCCTGTCCACAGGCACATGGGCAATGCCTGTCCACAGACACATAGACAACTCCTGTCCACAGACACATAGACAACTCCTGTCCACAGTCACATGGGAAATGCCTGTCCACAGACACATGGACAACAACTGTCCACAGACACATAGACAACTCCTGTCCACAGACACATGGGCAGTGCCTGTCCACAGACACATGGACAACTCCTGTCCACAGACACATAGACAACTCCTGTCCACACAGACAACTCCTGTCCATAGACACACAGACAACTCCTGTCCACAGACACACAGACATATAGACAACTCCTGTCCACAGACGCATAGACAACTCCTGTCCACAGACACACAGACAACTCCTGTCCACAGACACACAGACATATAGACAACTCATGTCCACAGACACATAGACAACTCCTGTCCACAGAACACATAGACAACTCCTGTCCACAGAACTCCTGTCCACAGACACACAGACAACTCCTGTCCACAGAACTCCTGTCCACAGACACACAGACAACTCCTGTCCACAGACATATAGACAACTCCTGTCCAACTCCTGTCCACAGTCACATGGGAAATGCCTGTCCACAGACACATGGACAACAACTGTCCACAGACACATAGACAACTCCTGTCCACAGACACATGGGCAGTGCCTGTCCACAGACACATGGACAACTCCTGTCCACAGACACAGACAACTCCTGTCCACAGACACATAGACAACTCCTGTCCACACAGACAACTCATGTCCACAGACACATAGACAACTCCTGTCCACACAGACAACTCCTGTCCATAGACACACAGACATATAGACAACTCATTTCCACAGACACATAAACAACTCCTGTCCACAGACACATAGACAACTCCTGTCCACAGACGCATAGACAACTCCTGTCCACAGACAACTCCTGTCCACAGACACACAGACAACTCCTGTCCACAGACACACAGACAACTCCTGTCCACAGACACACAGACATATAGACAACTCATGTCCACAGACACATAGACAACTCCTGTCCACAGACACATAGACAACTCCTGTCCACAGAACTCCTGTCCTCAGACACACAGACAACTCCTGTCCACAGACACACAGACAACTCCTGTCCACAGAACTCCTGTCCACAGACATATAGACAACTCATGTCCACAGACACATAGACAACTCCTGTCCACAGACACATAGACAACTCCTGTCCACAGAACTCCTGTCCTCAGACACACAGACAACTCCTGTCCACAGACACACAGACAACTCCTGTCCACAGAACTCCTGTCCACAGACACACAGACAACTCCTGTCCACAGACATATAGACAACTCATGTCCACAGACACATAGACAACTCCTGTCCACAGACACATAGACAACTCCTGTCCACAGAACTCCTGTCCTCAGACACATAGACAACTCCTGTCCACAGACACATAGACAAATCCTGTTCACAGACACATAGACAAATCCTGTTCACAGAAACATAGACAACTCCTGTCCACAGACACATAGTCAACTCCTGTCCACATACACACAGACAACTCCTGTCCACTCAGACACACAGACAACTCCTGTCCACAGACGCATAGAAAACTCCTGTCCAACTCCTGTCCACAGACATATAGACAACTCCTGTCCACAGACACATAGACAACTCCTGTCCACAGACATATAGACAACTCCTGGCCACAGACACATAGACAACTCCTGGCCACAGACACATAGACAACTCCTGGCCAACTCCTGTCCACAGACACATAGACAACTCCTGTCCACAGACACATAGACAACTCCTGTCCAACTCCTGTCCACAGACATATAGACAACTCCTGTCCACAGACACATAGACAACTCCTGGCCACAGAGACATAGATAACTCCTGTCCACAGACATAGATAACTCCTGTCCACAGATACATAGATAACTCCTGTCCAACTCCTGTCCACAGACACATAGACAACTCCTGTCCACAGACACATAGACAACTCCTGGCCACAGACACATAGGCACCTCCTGTCCACAGACACAGACAACACCTGTCAAACTCCTGTCCACAGACACTTAGACAACTCCTGTCCATAGACACATAGACAACTCCTGTCCAGTTCCTGTCCACAGACACATGGGCAACGCCTGTCCACAGACACATGGACAACTCCTGTCCACAGATACACAGACAACTCCTGTCCATACAGACACACAGACAACTCCTGTCCATACAGACACACAGACAACTCCTGTCCATACAGACGCATAGACAACTCCTGTCCAACTCCTGTCCACAGATACACGGACAACTCCTGTCCACAGATACACGGACAACTCCTGTCCACAGACACACGGACAACTCCTGTCCACAGACACACGGGCAACTCCTGTCCACAGACACATGGGCAACTCCTGTCCACAGACACATGGGCAACTCCTGTCCACAGACACAGACAACTCCTGTCCAACTCCTGTCCACAGACACCTGGACAACTCCTGTCCACAGACACACAGACAACTCCTGTCCACAGACACACGGACAACTCCTGTCCACAGACACACGGACAACTCCTGTCCACAGACACACAGACAACTCCTGTCCACACACACACACAGACAACTCCTGTCCATACACACATGGGCAACGCCTGTCCACAGACACATGGGCAACGCCTGTCCACAGACACACGGGCAACTCCTGTCCGCAGACGCACGGGCAACTCCTGTCCGCAGACGCACGGGGCAACTCCTGTCCGCAGACGCACGGGGCAACTCCTGTCCGCAGACGCACGGGGCAACTCCTGTCCGCAGACGCACTGGGCAACTCCTGTCCGCAGACGCACGGGGCAACTCCTGTCCGCAGACGCACGGGGCAACTCCTGTCCGCAGACGCACGGGGCAACTCCTGTCCGCAGACGCACGGGGCAACTCCTGTCCGCAGACGCACGGGGCAACTCCTGTCCGCAGACGCACGGGGCAACTCCTGTCCGCAGACGCACGGGGCAACTCCTGTCCGCAGACGCACGGGGCAACTCCTGTCCGCAGACGCACGGGGCAACTCCTGTCCACAGACACATAGGTACCTGTCCACAGACACAGACAACTCCTGTCCAACTCTTGTCCACAGACACCTGGACAACTCCTGTCCACAGACACACAGACAACTCCTGTCCACAGACACACGGACAACTCCTGTCCACAGACACACGGACAACTCCTGTCCACAGACACACGGACAACTCCTGTCCACAGACACACGGACAACTCCTGTCCACAGACACACAGACAACTCCTGTCCACACACACACACAGACAACTCCTGTCCACACACACATGGGCAACGCCTGTCCACAGACACACGGGCAACGCCTGTCCACAGACGCACGGGCAACTCCTGTCCGCAGACGCACGGGCAACTCCTGTCCGCAGACGCACGGGGCAACTCCTGTCCGCAGACGCACGGGGCAACTCCTGTCCGCAGACGCACGGGGCAACTCCTGTCCGCAGACGCACGGGGCAACTCCTGTCCGCAGACGCACGGGGCAACTCCTGTCCGCAGACGCACGGGGCAACTCCTGTCCGCAGACGCACGGGGCAACTCCTGTCCGCAGACGCACGGGGCAACTCCTGTCCGCAGACGCACGGGGCAACTCCTGTCCGCAGACGCACGGGGCAACTCCTGTCCGCAGACGCACGGGGCAACTCCTGTCCGCAGACGCACGGGGCAACTCCTGTCCGCAGACGCACGGGGCAACTCCTGTCCGCAGACGCACGGGGCAACTCCTGTCCGCAGACGCACGGGGCAACTCCTGTCCGCAGACGCACGGGGCAACTCCTGTCCGCAGACGCACGGGGCAACTCCTGTCCGCAGACGCACGGGGCAACTCCTGTCCGCAGACGCACGGGGCAACTCCTGTCCGCAGACGCACGGGGCAACTCCTGTCCGCAGACGCACGGGGCAACTCCTGTCCGCAGACGCACGGGGCAACTCCTGTCCGCAGACGCACGGGGCAACTCCTGTCCGCAGACGCACGGGGCAACTCCTGTCCGCAGACGCACGGGGCAACTCCTGTCCGCAGACGCACGGGGCAACTCCTGTCCGCAGACGCACGGGGCAACTCCTGTCCGCAGACGCACGGGGCAACTCCTGTCCGCAGACGCACGGGCAACTCCTGTCCGCAGACGCACGGGCAACTCCTGTCCGCAGACGCACGGGCAACTCCTGTCCGCAGACGCACGGGCAACTCCTGTCCGCAGACGCACAGTCAACTCCTGTCCGCAGACGCACAGTCAACTCCTGTCCGCAGACGCACAGACAACTCCTGTCCGCAGACGCACAGACAACTCCTGTCCGCAGACGCACAGACAACTCCTGTCCGCAGACGCACAGACAACTCCTGTCTACAGACGCACAGACAACTCCTGTCCACAGATGCATAGACAACTCCTGTCCACAGACACACAGGCAAATAAATAAATAAATAAACCGACTTGAAAATATAACCTCCTTAACGGAGGTAATAAAAACTCCCACAACACTCATATGATATAGAAAGTTTATCAGCAGGTCATTTAACAACCTACATGCATTGTGTTATTCGAATCTATATTGAATACACTTTTGCGCTTCCTGGATATCAAGATCTTTCCTTCCTTTCCAATTATCTTTCACACAATCTTTCTAGGACTTTCTCTTCCCCACATCTTAGCATTCATGACCTAGCGAGGCACTTAGTCGAGAGCATGCCTTCACCACGCCAGGCAGTTTCAATTTGCTCTTAACTCCACTGCGCACTTGTACTTCGATGTGTTTTCTTCTAAATTTAATGAATTTGTCCTTGGGTCATAAACCCCCCCCCCCCCCAAATTTCATTGAAATGGGTCCAGTAGTTATTGTGAAATATTGTTCATTAACAAAAAATTATTACGATTATTTTCAAAGTACTGCTACATACATGGAAAATCTCAAAAATTTCACGGTCTCAAATTTTGTCTTAGAAGCTTCAAAAAGATGTTTTATGGGTAAATAAGTGGTCTGATCATGTTTGCTCTTATTATGATAATAAAGAATACTGAAGATATTCGAGTTTTTTTTGTCTAATTTTACTCCCAGTTGTGTACTTTATCCAAAATGTTACCGATTCAGCTTTGGGTCATATTCAATGTGACTACCAAGTTTGGTCAAAAGCGGTTCACTAGTTTTTGTGTAAAGTTGCTCATAAGCAAACAGATAAACAAACAAACAAAGACACATGGGTGAATGCGTACCCTTCTTAAAACTTTTTATTTTAGCTAGGGCAATAAGATATCATTATCATTATTATTACTAGCCAAGCTACAACCCTAGTAAGAAAAGCAGGATGCTACTAGACCAAGGGCTCCAACAGGGAATATAGCCCACTGAGGATAAAAAATAAGGGAATAAATAAACTATACATGACATGTAATGAGTAAAAATATAAAATATCTTCAGATCAGTAACAAGGTAAAAATTAATCTGTCATATATAAATCAACATATCACCATTAGCTGCTAGTTTGAATTTCTCAAGTTTCAGCGGTTCAACTATCAGAATACGAATATCATTCCACAATCTAGTCACTGCTAGAAAAAACACTTCTAGAATACTGTGTAGTAATGAGCATTATGGTGGAAAAGGTTAGACTGTTAGAATTAACTGCATAGGTAGTGTTACGTACAGCCGGGGAAGATCTGAATGAAGTATTTTATGCAACATACATAAAGGACTAACTGAACGTCGGTGCCACAAATTAATATGCATATCAGGAATGATTACTTAAACGGGAAAAAAACTTTTTCCAACAAATTGAGATGAGAGTAAGCAGCTGACGACCACACAGGAGAACAAGGCTCGAAACAAGATACAATGAAAGAATTAAAAATAAATTTTCAGGATAGATTGATCACCGAAAATCTTAATAGACGTTCTCACTAAGCCCATTTTTTGTGCAGTTGAAGAAGAAACATACCAAATTTGTTTCTAAAAATTAAATTTGCAATCTAGAATCACACTAAAATTTTAGGAGTCTTATATAGTTGAAGAATTATTAATGTAGAGATCTGGATGTTAAGGAGCCACAGTATTCGACCTACTTGAATCATACTGAGTTCAACTTCATACCCCCTATTTTAGTGAACATTATTTTACCAATGCTACCGTTTTTTCCACTTCCTTGCTTGTTCTTTTCTCTACCCTAACAATTCTCCTCTCATCAAATACCCAGAGTATTTTTATCTCAAAATTCTCAACCTTTTTCGTTCTTTTGCATCATCACACTACAATTCCATAACTAACAGCTGGCTTGACGATCCTTTTATAATTTCCTACATCCGTTTTCGCAGAATAAAAGACTTTGATATCTTCTAAACATATTCTAAACACTTTCTTGCTTGAAGCATCCCGACTAGTACACTAGTAATATGTTCACCTAGCATTCGCATGGCGGTAGATCGATTACAGTCCGAGACCGCAATTTTAAGCTATTTACTGGGGAGGCCACTGATATGTCTAGGCACTAAAGTGGGGGGTTGGGCTTGCCCGGCTGACGTTCTGGTGAGCAACTATTCTGATGAAATTGGGATTGAAACCATACACCTTTAACCCCTAATCTGTGATTTTAGCCTTTTGGTCCCGTTGTAAACATTGTAGATGCTGGGCAATAAGTGCTTACATAAGTCCTTTTATAGTTGATATGTCAAATATGTTATAATGTTAATGTTTTTGAAATATTCTATTTTAGCTTTCATTACTTCTTATATCGTTTATTTATTTCCTTATTTCCTTTCCTCGCTGGACTATTTTTCCCTGTTGGAGCCCTTGGGCTTATAGCATATTGCTTTTCCAACTAGGGTTGTAGCTTAGCTAATAATAATAATAATAATAATGATAATAATAATGTGGTGTTATAGCCAGTGATTAAAGTCTTCTAGAAGCTTTATAAAAATTGTCTAGGCTCCATGTTTCTCTCCCCTCACTATCATCCGATTTCGCTCATCCAATGATACTCAAAATCATCCACTTCCATTCCCCCATCACCCAAAATAACATCCAATACTCCATCATCATTGTATCCATTTATCCTCATTATCAGCATCTCTCATGGATAATGAACTGGGGGCTCAAATTTCAGATATCACTAAACTTTGTGTATTTTCTATAATAAATACTATAAGATTTTTCCTTAAGAACAAACTTTGTTTATTTACCTATCCCGATCATGAAATCGATGTTGAAATTTTTTTATATAGATGTAATTTTATTTAAAGAAAAGCATTTCGAAAATTAAAGAGTATAAAGTATAAACATTTAAGTTTCTCTTATCCAATCTGCCTTATGATTCGTTATATTTACTACCAGTGAATCAGATGTAAGGAACGAGCAACATAAATTGTCCATTAAAACTTTTGAATTGATTGCGATATTTTAGTACAACTATTTGAACAATCAAGTTTAATGGGTTACGCACGCGTGCACACACATGTATATATATATATATATATATATATATATATATATATATATATATATATATATATATAAATTTTATATATATACATACATACACACACACACACACACACACACACACACATATATATATATATATATATATATATATATATATATATATATATATATATATATATATATATATATATATATATTACATACATACAAACACAAACAAATGTATATATATAAATATATATATATATATTATATATATATATATATATATATATATATATATATATATATATATATATATATATATATATATACACACACACACATACTAAATATGTATTAAAATATATCCATCCATATAAGTATACATATACAATAAAAACACTATATATTTATATACATGTGTGTGTTTATGCGTGTATAGATCTATATATATGTGTATATATACATGCATAAACAATTAATATACGATGTACTCGTACCATCAAAAATAAGACTCCAGTTAGGCTTCATGAAAAGACGACATCTACAATTAGATTGTTTCATTTAATATCTGGTAATGACAGCTGTTTCGAGCGCCATTTTCCTTTTTTACCCATTGCCCTGATGAAGCGCCACATGTTTAAAAGAAAGAAGTAAAACAGTTCAAACCAGCTGTCAGCACCAGATATTAAATGAAATAATATAATTGTAGTTTTCGTCTTTTCATGAAAGCTAATGAATTTTGTTCGGAGCTTAGAAGCAGGTGTCCATCCAATACTGGTTAAGTACGTGAAAGAATATGCATGATTTTACACACACACACACACACACACACACACACATATATATACATATATATATAAATATATATATATATATATATATATATATATATATATATATATATATATATATATATATATACATACATATACATATATATACAAATATATACACATATATAACATATATATACATTATAAATACATGTATATACTATATATATATATATATATATATATATATATATATATATATTTATACATATGCATATATATACATATACTATATATATACACATATATACATATACTATATATATATATATATATATATATATATATATATATATATATATATATATATATTTATACATATACATATATATACATATTTATACATATACATATACTATATATACATATACTTATACATATACTATATATACATATACTATATATATATATATATATATATATATATATATATATATATATATATATATATATATATATATATATATATATATATATATAAACAAAAACGTGGTCTGTTTGACACGATAAACTGTAAAATCCCAAACCTCCATTTCTTTTAAAGCAAATTACCCTCAATGCCTTTCGTTTTCTTGGAAAATCAATACCACAGAATTCAAGGACGCCACCCTGACTGAAGCAATCACAAATTAACTCTCTTCACCGAAGCTTTCGAGTGTTAGCCCACCTTTTGATGGACGTGCTAATGTCGAAAAGTAATTTTCATAGTTTTTTTTTTTTCGTGAAAAATGTATAAATGTTACTAAGTGTACAGCTTAATATAGATTTTGTTTTCCTTTTCAGTGCATTTCCTGATGCGATTCGTAACCATTATATACAGTATATATATATATATATATATATATATATATATATATATATATATATATATATATATATATATATATATATATATATATATATATATATATATATATACCTTCCCGATTGGATTGTTTTCTTTGCAGACTGGGAACTACATTTTAGAAAATACCTTTTCTATAAAACACTCTCATTTCATGAGATGAATAATGTTTTTTACTTAGATATATACTGTAAATATGGTATTTATCATATTTACTGTAGAGGCATACGCTGGTCCCATGGTCATATAAGAGAAGGACGTTTGTATAATTAGCAACTCTAATTCCTAAATAAAATCAGATATGTGGTGGTGGGCAAGATAAAATCTAAATAAATTAGTAATAATTATTTTACTTTTATGTCATCTAAACATAACTGTAACAAAGTAGTCATAAATATTCTATTCTTATCACATCTAAACATAACTGTAATAATTAAGTAGTCATAAATAGCCTATTCCTATCACATCTAAACATAAATGATGATTGAGTAGTCAGAAATAGCCCATTCCTATCACATCTAAACATAACTGATGATTGAGTACTCAGAAATAGCCCATTCCTATCACATCTAAACATAACTGATGATTGAGTAGTCAGAAATAGCCCATTCCTATCACATCTAAACATAACTGATGATTGAGTAGTCAGAAATAGCCCATTCCTATCACATCTAAACATAACTGATGATTGAGTAGTCAGAAATAGCCCATTCCTATCACACCTAAACATAAATGATGATTGAGTAGTCAGAAATAGCCCATTCCTATCACATCTAAACATAACTGATGATTGAGTAGTCAGAAATAGCCCATTCCTATCACACCTAAACATAACTGATGATTGAGTAGTCAGAAATAGACCATTCCTATCACACCTAAACATAACTGATGATTGAGTAGTCAGAAAAAGCCCATTCCTATCACATCTAAACATAACTGATGATCGAGTAGTCATAAACAGCCTATTCTTATCACATCTCAACATAAATGTAATAATCAAATAGTCATAAATAGCCTACCTATATTTAACTGTAATAAATAAGTAGTCATAAATAGGCTACGTTTATGACGTCTAAACATAACTGTAATAATAAAATAGTCATAAATACCCTACATATACATATAAACATAACTACTGTAATAATTAAGTAGTCACAAATAACTTACTTATATAACATCTAAACATAAGTGAAATGATTTATGAAAATACCGATTTATCAAAATGTTTGATATCATCTCATAACCCTATACATAAACACCAGATTTCCACATCACATCTACAATTTGTTACAATTCATCAAAATGAAATCCCTATCTTCACTAACCCCAATTTCATTGAAATCCAACATTGCAGACGCAATGCTCACGTCAAGCATTACGACTCAGCCATTGAAACCGGTATGTCGCTTAATGGGAATTTCAGTGTCGAGGAATACTTTGCCTGGATTTAATTTCTCTACACATGGCGCATTCCATGTGGCAATGTGTGTGTGTGTGTGTGTGTCTAGGAAACGGATCAATTCGATTACAATGCTCGAGCCATCGTGGGAAAGCGTTTAAGTTCCGATATTGAGGAGACGAAAATAATTAAATTATTTCATCTGTACTCGAGTTCCAGAGGAAGAAATGGGTTGAATTTTATACATAGATACATACACAAATACATAAATACATAAAATAACCTAACATATATACATACATATATATATATATATATATATATATATATATATATATATATATATATATATATATATATATATATAAATTAAAGGCCACTCATGAATAACAGAGGCAAGGGGCAATGCTATTTACCCTATCGAGAAGGACAATGCCCTTAGAGACTGACCATATATACATATGATCAGCGCCCCAAGCCCCCTCTCCACCTAAGCTTGGACCAAGGAGGGGCCAGGCAATGGCTGCTGATGACTCGGCAGATAGACCTATAGGCTCCTCCAAACCCCAATCCTTAGCTCACAAGGATGGTGAGGATGCAGCACTAAAGGAACTTACGAGTTTGAGCGGGATTCGAACCCCACTCTGGTGTTCACCAGTCAGGGACGTTACCACATCGGCCACCACAACCCTTGCTCACACTATACTATATTATTTCTCTTCCTTTTTTTTAAAGTTTTTTTATAGTTTATATATTTAAGATTTAATTCAACGTTGTTACTGTTCCATAAATACTTTATTTCAATTATTTATTACTTCTCTTGTAGTTTATTTATTTCCTTTCCTCACCAGACTATTTTTCCCTGTTGGAGCCCTTAGGCTTACGGCGTTCTGCTTTTCCAACTAGGGTTGTAGCTTAGCTTGTAATAATAATAATAATAATAATAATAATAATAATAATAATAATAATAATAAACATTGACGGACATGCGAGTAAGTAAGTTTGATATACAATCAAATTATACGTGTTGGTGCATTAAAAACAATTCTATCTAATTTATCCGGGATTCCCTTCATTACAGTTTAGTTTAATCTGCGCTCATCGTATAAGACCGCGAATTTCCTTAAAATATAGAATCGAAGACTGTACGATCACCATAACTGCAGATTTAAAAAAAAAAAAAAAAAAAAAAAAAAAGAAAGAAAAAAAAGTCACATAATGTAGGCATATTCTTTCAAAGCAAAGATCTATGCAAAATGGAATAGTCAAACGTTGCAGGTGTCTCTCTTAATTAATGAAATGGTCGTATTCATGACACCATAATATCAATACAAGATCACCACAAAGGCTTCAGACATAATTAAAACTTAGAGATAATACTCGCATAGGTAATCATTGGTAAATTTCAAGCAGCTGCTACTAGAAATATTTCGACTATACATAAAAAATAGAGGGGCGCTCAGTAAAGCACAGACCTCCCCCATGGAAGCTTATTTCTCTACCTTTTGCTTGACCTTGACCTTTGACCTAGGACTTTCAAAATTGAATTACTTTCACGTCTCAATATATCAATTAAATCCCTGAAAGTTTCATTACTTGAGTAAAATTGTAGCCAAACAAACAACGACGAAAACATAACCTCCTCCTAACTTCGTTGGCGAAGATAATAAATACTACAGGCAGTATACATTCAAAACTATGATATAGATCTATCCAAAAAGAGTATAGCTAAACATTGAAACTTAATTAACATTTTCAGAGAATACTCACATAGGTAATCATTGGCAAATTCCAAGCACCTGTTACCAGAATTATTCTAACTATACATGAAAAAAAACAGATACTGTACATTAAAAACTAAGATATAGCCCTAAGAAAAATTTCATACCAAAACATTGACACGTAATTATAGTTTGAGAGGATACTCACATAGGTAATCATTGGTAAATTGCAAGCAGCTGCTACCAGAAATATTTTAAATACATAAAAACAGCCAAATACTGTAGGCATAATACTGTACATTCAAAACTAAGATGTATACCTAAACATTGAAACGTAATCAACAGTTTGAGAGAATACTCACATAGGTAATCATTGGTAAATTCCAATCAGCTGTTAACAGAAATATTCTAACTACATAAAAACATCCAAATAAAGGTAGGCATAATACTGTACATTCAAAACTAAGATGAATACCTAAACATTGAAACGTAATTAACAGTTTGAGAGAATACTCACATAGGTAATCATTGGTAAATTCCAAGCAGCTGCTACCAGAGCCTCGTTGGCGCAATTGTCATCGGGCCCTATGAAGGCCAGATGACCGGCGTCCCGCATGGCAGTCATCCGGCGGATGGAGAGAGCGGCCAGAGCCTCCAGGTTGCTGTTTCCAACGTCGGCCACTTCGTACAAGAGTCGCTTTCCAGGGAGGAGAGTCGGGTCGTTGTTCACGGCTTCGACGGCAATTGGAAGAGCGCCTAAAGCTAGCTGCGTTGGAGGAGATTTAAAAAGGAGGAAAATATTAATTATATGTAAATTTCAGATATTGAATGTGGATGGAGTCACTTATATCTAATACTTTAATAACTAAACACTCTTTGATGATAGTCCTTATTCATTGAAGTGATTGATCCACAAGTTACTAATCCCTGAATGTTTCTAAGAGGTATTAATTTAATAGTTCTAACTCCCCAAGCATACAAATAGGACACCCACGTCCATAACCTTTTAAACAATCTGAATGAAACATAATTCATTTAAGAAAATTGATATAATCTCTAATATTAGTCATTCAAATCTGTCAAGCTAAACTAAGCAAACTAGAAACGAAAGGAGAAGAGTAAAAACAATTGTCCAGGTAAAATAAATAAAAAAATGAACAAATGGAGAAAGGAGTAAAACCAACTATCAAGGTAAACTAAAGAAAATAAAGATATAAAGGAGAAGAGTAAAAACAACTATCCAGGTAAACTAAAGAAAATAACCAAAGAAAGGAAAAGCAAGCAAAACAAAATAATGATCGAAAGAAGAGAAAAACAATTATTCAGGTAGACTAAAGAAAATAGCGAAAGAAAGGCAGAAGAGTAAAAACAACTGTCCAGGTAAACTAAAGAAAATAACGAAAAAAGGCAGAGTGAAAACAACTATTCAGGTAAATTAAAGAAAATAACGAAAAAAGGCAGAGGAGTAAAAACAACTGTCCAGGTAAACTAAAGAAAATAACGAAAAAAGGCAGAAGAGTAAAAACAACTATCCAGGTATATTAGTCAAAAAACGATACAAAGGAGAACAGTAAAAATAACTATCCCGGTAAACTGAAGAAAATAACGAAAGAGAAGAGAAGGTAAACTGGTCAAAATAACGAAAAAATGCAGAGGAGTAAAAACAACTATCCAGCTAAACTAAAGAAAATAACGAAAGAAAGCAGAGTAAAACCATCTACCCATATAAACTAGTCAAAATAACGATATAAAGGAGAAGAGTAAAAACAACTATCCAGATAAACTAGTCAAAATAACAATATAAAGGAGAAGAGTAAAAACTACCCAGGTAAACTAGTCAAAATAACAATATAAAGGAGAAGAGTAAAAACAACTATCCAGATAAACTAGTCAAAATAACGATATAAAGGAGAAGAGTAAAAACAGCTATCCAGGTAAACTAGTCAAAATAACAATATAAAGGAGAAGAGTAAAAACAACTATCCAGATAAACTAGTCAAAATGACGATATAAAGGAGAAGAGTAAAAACAACTATCCAGATAAACTAGTCAAAATGACGATATAAAGGAGAAGAGTAAAAACAACTATCCAGATAAACTAGTCAAAATAACGATATAAAGGAGAAGAGTAAAAACAACTATCCAGGTAAACTAGTCAAAATAACGATATAAAGGAGAAGAGTAAAAACAGCTATCCAGGTAAACTAGTCAAAATAACGATATAAAGGAGAAGAGTAAAAACAGCTATCCAGATAAACTAGTCAAAATAACGATATAAAGGAGAAGAGTAAAAACAACTATCCAGGTAAACTAGTCAAAATAACAATATAAAGGAGATGAGTAAAAACAACTATCCAAATAAACTAGTCAAAATAACAATATAAAGGAGATGAGTAAAAACAACTATCCAGATAAACTAGTCAAAATAACAATATAACGGAGAAGAGTAAAAACATCTATCCAGGTAAACTAGTCAAAATAACGATATAAAGGAGAAGAGTAAAAACAGCTATCCAGATAAACTAGTCAAAATAACGATATAAAGGAGAAGAGTAAAAACAGCTATCCAGGTAAACTAGTCAAAATAACGATATAAAGGAGAAGAGTAAAAACAGCTACCCAGGTAAACTAGTCAAAATAACGATATAACGGTGAAGAGTAAAAACAACTATTCAGATAAACTAGTCAAAATAACGATATAAAGGAGAAGAGTAAAAACAACTACCCAGATAAACTAGTCAAAATAACAATATAAAGGAGAAGAGTAAAAACAACTACCTAGATAAACTAGTCAAAATAACAATATAAAGGAGAAGAGTAAAAACAACTATCCAGATAAACTAGTCAAAATAACGATATAAAGGAGAAGAGTAAAAACAACTATCCAGGTAAACTAGTCAAAATAACGATATAAAGGTGAAGAGTAAAAACATGAAGAGTAAAAACAGCTATCCAGGTAAACTAGTCAAAATAACGATATAAAGGTGAAGAGTAAAAACATCTATCCAGGTAAACTAGTCAAAATAACGACATAAAGGAGAAGAGTAAATACAGCTATCCAGGTAAACTAGTCAAAATAACGACATAAAGGAGAAGAGTAAAAACAGCTATCCAGGTAAACTAGTCAAAATAACGACATAAAGGAGAAGAGTAAAAACAACTATCCAGGTAAACTAGTCAAAATAACGACATAAAGGAGAAGAGTAAAAACAACTATCCAGGTAAACTAGTCAAAATAACGACATAAAGGAGAAGAGTAAAATGACATAAAGGAGAAGAGTAAAAACAACTATCCAGGTAAACTAGTCAAAATAACGACATAAAGGTGAAGAGTAAAAACAGCTATCCAAGTAAACTAGTCAAAATAACGATATAAAGGGGAAGAGTAAAAAAAAAAACTATTCAGATAAACTAGTCAAAATAACGATATAAAGGAGAAGAGTAAAGACAACTATCCAGGTAAACTAGTCAAAATAACGATATAAAGGAGAAGAGTAAAGACACCTATCCAGGTAAAGTAGTCAAAATAACGATATAAAGGAGAAGAGTAAAAACACCTATCTAGGTAAACTAGTCAAAATAACGATATAAAGGAGAAGAGTAAAAACATCTATCCAGGTAAACTAGTCAAAATAACGATATAAAGGAGAAGAGTAAAGACAACTATCCAGGTAAACTAGTCAAAATAACGATATAAAGGAGAAGAGTAAAGACACCTATCCAGGTAAACTAGTCAAAATAACGATATAAAGGAGAAGAGTAAAAACATCTATCCAGGTAAACTAGTCAAAATAACGATATAAAGGAGAAGAGTAAAGACACCTATCCAGGTAAACTAGTCAAAATAACGATATAAAGGAGAAGAGTAAAGACAACTATCCAGGTAAACTAGTCAAAATAACGATATAAAGGAGAAGAGTAAAAACACCTATCCAGGTAAACTAGTCAAAATAACGATATAAAGGAGAAGAGTAAAAACATCTATCCAGGTAAACTAGTCAAAATAACGATATAAAGGTGAAGAGTAAACACAACTATCCAGATAAACTAGTCAAAATAACGATATAAAGGTGAAGAGTAAACACAACTATCCAGATAAACTAGTCAAAATAACAATATAAAGGTGAAGAGTAAAAACAACTCTCCAGGTAAACTAGTCAAAATAACAATATAAAGGAGAAGAGTAAAAACAGCTATCCAGGTAAACTAGTCAAAATAACAAAAAAGGAGAAGAGTAAAAACATCTATCCAGGTAAACTAGTCCAAATAACGAAAAAAAAAAGCACAAGAGCAAAAACAACTGCACCATCTCATGGTACGATTGAACGTTATGAGACAGGTAGCTTTTGACTTATGAAGAGCATTGAAGAGGGCTCAGGCTTTGCAATATCAATGCCTTTGAAGTCGCTGTGATATATCTGGATGATCGGGTGAAATAAGAACGCCTCCAATTCGTGGTAATCATGGAACTTATTTCATCAAATGTATCACCAGAGATACGCGAAGAGCTTGAATCTTTTGAGTGGGGGTAATATCTGCTTCAGCGTGTTGTTTAAAGGTTTAAAGGGCGCTCATGAATGGCTGAGGCAAGGGACAGTTACACTACCCGATCAAGCAGGACAATGACCTAGAGACTGATCATATATACATATGATCAGCGCCCAAGCTAGGAACCAAGGAGGGCCAGGCAACGGCTGTTGATGACTCAGTAGATAGACCTTAAGGCTTCCCCAAAACCCACAATCCTTAGTTCACAAGGATGATGAGGTTGCAGCGACCAAAGAATATAACGAGTTTGAGCGGGACTCAAACACCACAGTCTGGCGTTCACCAGTCAGGGACGTTACCACGTCGGCCACGACAACCCTCATTATGAAAGAATGTGATACATAAAGTGTTTAATGGTATTACTATTCAAGACCTGAATTAAGTTTCATTGAACATTCTGGTGCTTTTTCATTATCATAAATTTAAAATCATTATGAATACGAAGGTTCTTGCAAGGAATGTATCACGAAAAAGAAGAAGAAGAAGAAGAAAACAAACAGATAAGGGGAATTATTCAAGTGTTGTGAATCTATAAAAATTTCTAGAACAGATGGACCTTCTAGAGGGATGATAAGGCTATCTTTATGAGAGGCAGGTTACTTCTGTACTCTACCAAATTGTGAAATAGGATTTCTCATGTTAAAATTCCCAGTAGTAATATTAATATTAATAAAACTTCGACCCTTGAATATAGAACGGATATAATGGATTTATTTTTACTATTCTGTAAGGCAGAATTGTTCTCAACTATAGCCTGTATACATATTTCGTAACAGTGTGGCATGCTCTACGGCACATGTATTTCATACACGTTCATATACTGTAATACTATTGCTTTTTTATCTCTCGCTCTCTTCCGCACTCATAGTAGAAAACCCTGCTTAAGCTGGCCATCGCATATTGTGTTGTTTGAATTTTTGTGACATTGATGCTCCCAGCTGTTTGTATATAAACTCGTTTTATGTTGAAAAAACTTCACTTGCATTCATCACGTCTCTATGTTAGCACCTAACAGCCACCTCACACGACTATCTGGTTTTAATTTTTGTGACATTGTTGCTCTCAATTGCTTGTATATGAGCTCATTATCTCTTGAATAAACTTCTCGCCTCTCTGCTAGTACCTAACAACCACCTCGCACAATGTTCAACTTGACAACTTTTATTCATATGAAGGAATTCAGTTTTTTAATTCTCCAAACGAATTATGAAGCTCCCTCAAAGTCAACTATATCAAGATCGTTTTAAACTAGTTTCCCAAATGGCTCGATTTTCCTTTTTTGTTTACATTCACGAGGAAACAAGAGAGAAGCTCTTCGCATTAAGCTCGAGTCGTCTGCTTTTGGATAACGACAAGGAAACTACTTAGGGAGGCTCAGGTTAGCATATACATGTCCCGTTGAAGTTGAGAACTACATGCAAGTGCAGTACGTGTCATGAAAATAAACGCTCGCAAACAGAGATCCCTTTCCTTCTGAGACAGAGCTGGATGGAATTATAATGATGGTACAAATTTTCAAAACAAAGTGGCGAATTACTATGTCACACGGTAGGAGAAATTCTCAAAATGTTTTAGTATAACTACTCAAGAGAGCGAGAAGAAAAGTTATAATGAGAGAGAGAGAGAGAGAGAGAGAGAGAGAGAGAGAGAGAGAGAGAAGCGAATTGTTAAATGATACGGTAAGAGAAATTCTCAAAATATTTTAGTAAAACTACTGAAGTGAAAAAATCTAATGAGAGAGAGAGAGAGAGAGAGAGAGAGAGAGAGAGAGAGAGAGAGAGAGGCGAATTGTTAAATGACACGGTAAGAGAAATTTTCAAAATATGTTAGCAAAACTACTGAAATGAAAATATCTAATGAGAGAGAGAGAGAGAGAGAGAGAGAGAGAGAGAGATCAATTTATTGAGCCAATTGTCGTCAGATAAGTATGCACATAGTAATAATAATATTGTTTACATCTATATATATAGTAATTAGGTTATACCGAGAGAGAGAGAGAGAGAGAGAGAGAGAGAGAGAGAGAGAGAGAGAGAGAGAGAGAAACTCACCTTATTGTTGGGAAACGAAGACAAGAAACCGATGGTGATATTCTCACTGGCTTCATTATAATCGAGTGTGATGTACTTGTTGATGTAATCTCTCTGCTCCTTGGCAGAATTATTCTGCTGTTCTCGACTGCATTTGTCCATGCTGTAATCCCTCTTGATTGTCTTGGACGCATCGAACACACCGCCGGAGGAAGACAGGAACGAGGACGACGAGGTCGAAATGGGCGGAGGGAGATTATAGTCGTGAGCATTAGAGCGGGCTAGGATGCGCTTGTTGGGCGCGGGCGGTGTCGAAATGGAATATCCAGCTTGAGGGCGTTTTTGGGCGGAGGTTTCGAGGTACACGACGGATTCGGCGTAAGGGTCATGGTTCCTTTTTGACTTCGGGTCTAGTGGCCACATCTTTTCCTCCTGCGGCTTCAGGAGGAAGCCCGCGTAGGGCGTTCGATTCTGGGTCGTGCTGGGTGTGACTTGGCAGAGCCAGGAGGCCAAAATTACACCTAATATCAGTGAATAATTCTTTTGCATCTTGAGAATGATCAAGCAATTGTTCCTTTTTTCAGATATCAGTTTGATGGAAACTATATCAAGGTGATAGCGAGTAGAGCGACCTTACAGTTGTCTGTCCAAGAAAAAACTTTTGTTCAGAATTAATTTTTTCAATCATTTTTCTAGAATTTCTTGCTTTTTCTGATTAACAGTGAAATGGATACACCTCTTAGGACAACATCAAATTTCTTACTACATCCATTGCTGATGCTACGAAACACAGAACATTCATGTTAGTGGATTATATTCCAAAAGCGGTATAACGTAATTAATACATTTAAACACACATTCTTTTAAAATGACAATGCTTTCATGTTCATTGACCTTAATGTAATTTTATTTGATCGATGATAATTTTTCCTCGAGTCTTGATAAGTGCATATGCTAATGGAATTATCAACAACGACCAATTTCTGGCTCGAGGATTTTTCTGGATAACAGGGCCTTTATTCGTAAGATGAATTTCTACTATAAAAAATTTTTTTTTCTTAATTACCAAGAAGTCAGTGGTTAATGATCACAATGTTGGCTGCATTTTTTACGTAGCTGCCGAAATTTATTTATGCAAATAAATGCTTAAAATAAATAATTTCAAAAGAGCAATTTGACCAAGACACATGGGAAGCTGCACTTTCAATACGGCCCTTTCTTTCTATGGGAAGTAGAATAGCCCTTGATCTGTCAACTCTTCATCAACAGAAGTAATATCTATTTTAACTCCAAAAAAACCTATTTTCTACAAAGTTCCCTTCCTTTCTATAGGACGTTCATATATAAGGAAACGTTAAATGTCTGGCCCTTGATCTGTCTACTCTTTATCAACAGAAGTAATATCTATTTTAACTCCAAAAAACCTGTTTTCTACAAAGTTCCCTTCCTTTCTATGGGACGTTCGTCGATAAGGAAACGTTTATCTGGCTCTTGATCTGTCTACTCTTCATCAACAGAAGTAATATCTATTAAATACTCCCCAAAAAAAAAACTTCGTTTCTACAAAGTTCCCTTCATTTCTATGGGATGGTCAACACCAAGGAAACTTTAAATATCTGGCCCTTGATCTGTCCACTCTTCATCAACCGAAAGTAATATCTACTATATACTCCATAAAAAGTCGTTTCTACATAGATCTAACTTCTCGGGCCCGCGGGGTGAAGCAGATAACAAGGCATTGGTTAACTGCATCAAAGGGGAAGGTCACCTACGAAATGAATGTGATCGACATTAACCCAAACCTAATTAAAAGGATCTAAGCGGGCCCTGTTTTAGGTCAGATTCTCTCTATCACTTCATTGTGTTCCGTTTCAGAACAGCTTTTGAATCGAATTGACTACGAAGGACGAGGTCATTGTGCAAATACATGTTTTTTTTTATGTCTTCTTCAAAGTTTTTAATTAGATCATAATTTTCTATTAAAAGCTGTTTTTAAATTCCATGTCGTTTTTCGTCTTCGTTTCTCAAGTTATGTAACGTATTCCAGAAAATCGTACTAATGATGCTTTATACTGGAATCATTAGTTAATTCGAGTTATTTTAACAAACTGGTCGTTCTTCATAACTTGCCACCTGGATATTCTTTCAAGGAATTTGTCTTCGTTTCTTAATTTATGTAATGTTTTTTTTTTTTCTTCAGAAAATCGTACTAATTATGATGCTTTTTACTGGAATGATATTGTTTAAATAGTTATTTAAACAAACTGGTCGTTCTTCCGGAAATTCTTCCAAGAAATTCGTCTTTTTTCGTCTTCGTTTCTCAAGTTATGTATAGTATTCAAGTAAATCGTACCAATTACGATGCTTTAAACTGGAAACATATTAGTTAATTCTAGTTATTTAAACAAACTGGTCGTTCCTCAAACTAGCCACCTGAGAATTCTTCGAAGGAATGCGCACTTTGCAGTTATAACCTCAACTGAAATACTAGGGCTACAAACTGTATATGAATCGCGGTAATAATGGAATTTTTATAAGAGGAACAAGTTACCATCAAGGACGACTTGAGTAAGGGCGATCATGAGAACTAGAAGGATCAAGGCCACTAGGAGGACCAATGGCTCTAGCATTTCCATTGCAGCTTACATTGTGATCAGTCTTAGGAAAATCCACTATATAGATAACAGTCTCTTTGATACAATCCTTACAACTCTTTTCTACATAACAGGATCACAAACTTTTACCTCTCAACCAAAGTAACCCCGTAACTTAATTCTCTTGGCTGAAATAGAGAAGGAACTTGACAAATTAGGGTCAATGTAATATTGAGAAAACAGTCACTTTAGAAGCACCCTTACAACTCTTTTCTACGTAACAGGATCACACACGCTTACCTTTCGACCAAAGTAACCTTGTAATTGAATTCTATTGGCTAAAATACAGTACCCTGTAGCTTAATTCTCTTGGTTGCAATACAGTGGAAACTTGGCCAATTAAGGTCAATGTTCTATACAGAAAAAAGTCACTTTAGTACGATCCTTACAACTTTTTTCTACATAACAAAATCACAATCTCTTATCTCTCGACCAAAGTAACAGAATTCTCTTGGTTGAAATACTGTAGAAACTTGACCAATTAGGGTTAATATGAAGGCCAGAGTAGTCACAGGGTACAACCGCCCTCTCAGCAGGGGGTCAACGAGGGTCAAATTAGACTGGGTCCTCGATCGATATACAGGAGCTTTTTTGGAGAATCTTCCTGTATTCTTTTTATTTGTATCGACGAATGGAAGAGCTCGAGTATCTGAAAGAAAAGGAAAGGAAAATGAAAAGGCTTGTTTGTTTTTTCGTAATTTTCAAAGCTAAATAATAATATATGAATTTATGGATGCCAGAATTTTATATTTATTCTTTAATAATTTTATTTTTAATTCGGTAATTTCTTGGAATTCATACTAAAATGGACTGGGGGAATAACAAGTATTATGGAAAGTTTACCATACAATTTATCAATCACAAAACCAATAATTGTATGTAGAAAATAAAAAAAATTGAAGGATTATGAAAAGTTTATCATACATTTTTTTAATCATACGACCAATAATTGTATACAGAAAATGAAAAAAAAATATAGTATAATTCTCATAACACAAGACTGGTTGAAGTATTGATAATTGATAAGATTTGCAATGGTTGCAATTTATACAATAACAGTATTGCCTCCAATAACATCAAAGTGAAAGTCAAAATAAATATTCAACAAACATTATAGGATCATAAAGGATAGGAAGTGAATCTATGCAAATAAATGCAGAAAATTAAAATGTAATAAGAGGATTTCCGTGAAACTTTTATATGCAAAATTCTCATGTCATGAACCACCAAGCTCTTAATTTGCAATAGGTTTGTTCTCTCTCTCTCTCTCTCTCTCTCTCTCTCTCTCTCTCTCTCTCTCTCTCTCTCGTGTGATGAGTGCCAAAGAAATAGGTACAGTATACTAAAATTATCTGGAAAATCTCTCTCTCTCTCTCTCCAATGGACATGGGT
The DNA here is from genome assembly GCF_036898095.1 of Palaemon carinicauda. Taxonomy (NCBI): domain Eukaryota; kingdom Metazoa; phylum Arthropoda; class Malacostraca; order Decapoda; family Palaemonidae; genus Palaemon; species Palaemon carinicauda. The sequence goes on from NC_090750.1 coordinate 93,867,244, forward strand.
TTTAGTATACCTAAGAGTTGAAGTAGGTTGTAACAGTGAATAGAAAACTCATACACCAAACCTGTCATTATCACACCACGAACTCCTGTTAACAATTAAATTCCTAAGTGCTCTTGTAACTCGACTATTGTAGAGCGCCAACAATGACAATAACCTAATAATTGATATTACAATCCAACTTTCCTTCACTTCAAAATCATTTTAAGAAGTGGTTCGTGGTCTCCCGTTGATGTTTCAAACATAAGATATAGTTCAGACTTTTATCATTATTATTATTAGTTGAGCTACAACCCTAGTTGGGAAATTAAGATGCTATAAACCCAAGGGCTCCCAACAGGAAAAATAGCCTAGTGAGGAAAGGAAATAAGGATATAAAACGATATGAGAAATAATTAATAAAATATTTAAAAAACGGTAACAACATCAAAAGAGATATTTCATATATAAACTATAAAAAGACTTATGCCTGTTCAACATAAAAACATTTGCTACAAGTTTGAACTTTTGAAATTCTACTGATTCAACTACCCCATTTGGAAGATCATACCACAACTTGGTCACAGCTGGAATAAACCTTCTAGCGTACTGTGTAGTATTGAGCCTCATGATGGAGAAGGCCTGACTATTAGAATTAACTGCATGCCTAGTATTACGAACAGGATGCAACTGTCCGGGAAGATCTCAATGTAAGGGATGATCGGAATTATGCAAAATCTTATGCAACATGCATAACGAACTAATTGAACGATGGTCCCCAGAGATTAATATTTAGATACGGAATAAGAAAATACGCACACAATACTATACAACAAGCTCCCATTGGACATTTGAAAGACTGAAGATATTAACTCTTTCAGGAGAGACTGACGAATTGTTTGCTAACTGTTTTGAAAATGTGGATTTGACAAAAAAAGACACAATATGCTGTGTGGTACGTTAAACATCTAAGAATAAATACGATAAACTGATCATGCAGGTCCTTTACTCTGTTAAAAAAAATCTTAATCGGAAATTCTCAGTAAAAATATCAACGGTTTTCAGCCGTATTTCAGTAAATTACAGGCGACCGTAATTTCTATCCTACTGTGTTATTATCTTTTACGGGTTAGTGACCTTTACACCACCCACTAACGTCAATATATCCGTTTTTTAAAACAGTAAAAATCCTGGAAAAAATATTGCCAGGCATTTACGTTTTTTTTTTTTTTTTTTTTTTTTTTTTTTTTTTTTTTTTTTTTTTTTTTTTTTTTTTTTTTTAACGGCCAATGTTTCACAGTGTAGGGCACAAGGTACCTCTGTGTGATAGGACAAAGAAAATAGCCCTTAAAAGAAGTGAAGTAAATAAGTATATAAGCGTTCAATCTACCAAGAAACTTGCATGGTTTTACTCTGAATACACATAACACATTACGCCTCAAAAGTCTCTAAGAA
>NC_090750.1:93909744-93947244 GCF_036898095.1 Palaemon carinicauda
AGATAGTACCTAAGAGCTCTAACTGGGCAAAGTACTCTCTTCAGATCATTCCCCACCAAGTTGGACAGGCTTGGGATCTCGAACGACTTAGGCCAAGGACGTGAAGGAAGCTCGTTTAGCAAAAACCGAGCTGCAAGGAACATGTAGCCGTTTCAGATGTGAAAACAATGATCCTGCTGAAGGCGTGGATCTCACTTACTCTTTTAGCTGTTGTCAAGCACACGAGGAAAAGAGTTTTTAATGTGAGGTCCTAAAAAGAGGCTGATTGGAGAGGTTCAAATCTTGATGACATAAGGAACCTTAGGACCACGTCTAGATTCCAGCCTGGAGTGGACAACCGACGTTCCTTTGAGGTCTCAAAAGACCTAGGGAGGTCCTGTAGATCTTTGTTGGTGGAAAGATCCAAGCCTCTGTGGCGGAAAACCGCTGCCAACATACTTCTGTAACCCTTGATCGTAGGAGCTGAAAGGGATCTTACTTTCCTTAGATATAACAGGAAGTCAGCAATCTGGGTTACAGTGGTACTGGTTGAGGAAACTGCATTGGTCTTGTACCAGCTACGGAAGACTTCCCCTTGAGACTGATAGATTCTGAGAGTGGATGTTCTCCTTGCTTTGGCAATCGCTCTGGCTGCCTCCTTCGAAAAGCCCCTAGCTCTTGAGAGTCTTTCGAAAGTCTGAAGGCAGTCAGACGAAGAGCGTGGAGGATTGGGTGTACCTTCTTTACGTGAGGTAGATTAAGAAGGTTCACTCCTAGAGGAAGAGTCCTGGGAATGTCGACCAGCCATTGCAGTACCTCTAAGAACCATTCTCTCGCGGACCAGAGCGGAGCCAACCAACGTCAGCCGTGTCCCTTTGTGAGAGGAGAACTTCTGAAGTACCCTGTTGACAATCTTGAACGGCGGGAATGCATACAGGTCGAGATGGAACCAATCCAGCAGAAAAGCATCCACGTGAACTGCTGCTGGGTCTGGAATCGGAGAACAATACAACAGGAGTCTCTAGGTTATCGAGGTAGTGAACAGATCTATGGTTGGCTGACCCCACAGGGCCCAAAGTCTGTTGCAAACATTCTTGAGAAGGGTCCACTCTGTGGGGATGATCTGACCTTCCGTCTGAGGTGATCTGCCATGACATTCATACCGCCCTGAATGAACCTTGTTACCAGTTAGCTTTCGATCTTTAGACCAGATGAGTAGGTCCCTTGCGATCTAGAACAACTTCCACGAAAGAGTCCCTCCCTGCTTGAAGATGTAAGCCAGGGCTGTGGTGTTGTCAGAGTCCACCTCCACCACTTTGTTAAGCTGGAGGGACTTGAAGTATATCAAGGCCAGAATAACCGCCAACAACTCCTTGCAATTGATGTGAAGTGTCCTTTGCTCCTGATTCCATGTTCCCGAGCATTCTTGTCCGTCCAAAGTCGCACCCCAGCCCGTGTCTGATGCGTCCGAGAGGAGACGGCGGTCGTGTTTCTGAACAGCCAAAGGTAGACTTCCTTGAGAAGAAAGCTGTTCTTACACCACGCGAGAGAAGACCTCCTCTCTTCGGAAACAGGAACTGAGACCGTCTCTAGCGTCATGTCCTTTATCCAGTGAGCAGCTAGATGATACTGAAGGGGGGGGAGGTGGAGTCTCCCTAACACGATGAACAGGGCCAGCGATGAAAGTGTCCCTGTTAGACTCATCCACTACCTGACTGAGCATCGGTTCCTTCTCAGCATGCTCTGGATGCATTCTAGGGCTTGGAAGATCCTTGGGGCCGACGGAAAAGTCCGAAAAGCTCGACTCTGAAGATCCATACCCAAGGAGACAATGGTCTGGGATGGAACGAGCTGAGACTCCTCAAAATTGACCAGGAGGCCCAGTTCCTTGGTCAGATCCATAGTCCATTTGAAAATCTCCAGACAGCGACGACTTGTGGGAGCTCTTAAAAGCCAGTCGTCTGACGGAGCCGGACACAAGATCATGGTACTGCTGCACAGTCTGTGAACTGTCAATCATGGGCAAGCGAGGAAGTACAGTGACAACCCGAATCTGTCTAGACTGTCTGGGTCGTACAGACAACTCCTTATCGGGTTGCTGAGGTTGCCGCACTGCGTCACAACAAGTCACTTCTGTTGGTTGTTGAACGTCTTCCCCGTGACACATTGACTCCGTAAACAAAAAATCCTCTAACAAGGACTAAGCTTGGACTGCATGTCTTGCAACACAGCTCAAGGTCTATGGGAGCAGGTGTGGTAACAGACGGGATTAGCGACTGAAGTGGAACCATTACCTTCCCTGGAAGCATGTTACGCTTAAATAAAAGTCCATAGGAGGCTATGCAGCTAAAGGCTCCTCCAAATGACAGAGTCCTCAAGGGAATATCAGAAGGAGGAGAAAAGAACTTTCTCATCTACAGGGACCATATCCTAGAAAAGCTAAGTTCTCTCAGTGAGGGTTCACTGGTGCAAAAGCAGCAGACTAGAAGGCAACGTTATGAAACTGCTTGACAGTCTAGTGAGTTGGCAACAACCAAAGATGTGTGACTGAGAAGCATGCGGTAAGGTATGCAGAGCATGTTGTATGCAGAGTATGCTGTATGCAGAGCATGCTGAATGTAGAGCATGCTGAATGCAGAGCATGCTGTATGCAGAGCATGTTGTATGCAGAGCATGCTGAATGCAGAGCATGCTGTATGCAGAGCATGTTGTATGCAGAGCATGTTGTATGCAGAGCATGCTGTATGTAGAGCATGTTGTATGCAGAGCATGCTGAATGCAGAGCATGCTGTATGCAGAGCATGTAGTATGCAGAGCATGCTGTAAGCAGAGCATGCTGTATGTAGAGCATGCTGTAAGGTAAGCAGAGCGTGTGCATGGCGTTTAACATTTCTCAGAAATTCCATGACCAGTGCTAGAGTGCTTTATGCATGCTTGCATAGGTTTAAATATCAACATAATATTTACCTTACATTCATAACTCATGATTCATATTTTTGCCATATTCTGCGATATTGTTAAAAATATATTGCAAGGAATACAAATATATTTTTATAAGTAATACAAATAACCTCCATTATCATAAGGTTTGAAAATGGAGGTAAGGTATGCTGAACAGCAGAGTCAGAATGAGCTGGAACAACAATAGTTGTGGTTTCCTCTTCAAGACTCTGTTGAGGGAACACCTGAGGCTCAGTCTGCAAAGGCTGATCAAAGGAAGTAGCAGAAGGTAGGCGCATGGGTGGAGGAGGCTGACTCCTGGCATGAGTGGCTGAACCCAAGGGTTGCGCTTGCTGAGCGGTTGGCGGAAGCGGAGTAGCAAGTTCCTGTTCCTGTGGTGTGAGCGGAGCGCGATGAGGTAGAGGCTGCGCAGAACAAGGTAAATGTCTCGCAAGCTGAGGCTCCTGAGGCGCAAGGCTAAGGTGTAGTGGTGCTTGCCTTGTGGAGGGTTGAGCTTGCTGCAGCGAGAGCTGAGGAGACTGACTCAAGGACGGGAGAGGTTGTTGTACCTCAACCGAGAGTTGCATCACTGGTGGAGCAGCAAGTGGAGGCGGAGGAAGAGAGGTATAATCCTCCTGATCCCATTGTAAAGGTTGCCTTAAAGAAGGCGGAGGCTGAGCACCACTGGGAACAGCCAACTCAGAACGTGGCTCAACATCGTACGCCTGGCAGGTGGTACTGCGATCAGGCGGAGCGAGCGCAGGCGGAGCGAGCGCAGGCGGAGGGAGTGTAGGCGGAGGCGGAGGCGCAACACTCTCAGCCCGACACTCACGCATCAAGACCGAAAGTTGTGACTGCATGGACTGCAGTAGAGTCAACTTGGGGTCGGCAGACACTAAGGTCTGCTGAGGTAAAGCCTTAACAGCAGAGATCTGTTGCGGCAGAACCTTACTCCTCTTAGGCGGAGTGCATTCAACTGGGACTGAGGAGAGTCAGAGCTAACCCAATGACTGCATCCGGGTTGTTGAACTCTAACTTCGTACGTCTGGCATAGGTCTGGACTTTATGTTTAAGAGGTCTTGAGACCTGAGACCAGCGTTTTCTCCCCTAAATTTCTTCTGCAGACGAGCAAAATAAGGGCTCAATCGTCTGCGGGTGGGAGTGACGGTCTCGGTAAGACACGCCCACAACCACCGAGGATACTTCTGTGCGCCGATCAAGGCCTGCTGAACCCTTTTGTCCCTTCGACATTGCTTCTCCCCTGGGCTTGGGAGCTTGCAAGAGGTCCCGGACTGGGAGAACGACTGGCGCGCACAGAAGTACCCTCACGCACAACACTGACACACTTTGCGCTAATCACTTATCACTTTGATTTTCTGTTTGCACTTATTTCACTGAACTCGAAACTTTAAGTGGTTGTACCTGAAACACGCAATTCTATCCTTTCTCAAAAGTTAGTAATTGCGAAAACAGAATTACAATGTAACAGAAAAATCTAATGAAAGATAAATAATTCAGTGGCTGGAAAGAGACTAAACACTAGATCACTCTAGAAACGTTTACTTTCTTCCCCTAAAGAGACTAGGGAGAAGAGCAAAAACGATAACAACGTTACTCGTACGCCTGGCAGGCTTGAATGAAACGTTTATCCTCCTCTTTCTCCCTCCGTCTCTATCTCTCTCTCTCTCTCTCTCTCTCTTGACTTAGAACCTGAGAGAAGAGCCCAATCATATATATCGTTAAAACATATTATTGTTAAAGGAAAAAACTGAAATATTTCCCAAAATGAAAAGTTCCTTTATTAGGATTAAAACCATTAAGTTAAGAAAGAATGAACAAAACGCTAGACACGGTTACTCTTACTGCAATGTGAAACCGTGAAAATTCTTTCTCTATCGTAACGATAGAGTGCAAGTTGAACGTTCTGAACGTCAACAACTGCAGAGACAAAACAAAACGTTAGTTCAACTTTGAAAACAGTACTAGACTATCAAAGAAATTCTTTCAAAGACATTAAAATAGCATAATATGTTAACAGGTAAAACCGAAATGACGGGCTCAATGTTAATTAACTTCGGTACCAAGAAAAGACCGCCTACTATTAGGAAGGTCGAATATAAACAAATATAAAAATTAATTTTAATAAGTTTATAAAAAAAGGAAGTTAATCGAAGAGGCCTATAAGAGGCGGAGAGATATAAAATAAATCTATAACTTTTGTTAAGCAAAATTAAGAAAGAGAGTCTATACTCTCTTAGACACCAACACTTCCGTGTAAGGGAAGGGTCGGCCATTTAAAGGTGAAAGAGAGTTCATACTCTCTTCGTCACCATAATTAATCAAATTAATTCCAAAAGCTAACTAAGCTAATATAGAAGTTTCCAGTAAAGCGACAGCCGAAATCAAAGAGAAATACTTCACCAAAGTCGTGAAAATACTCCAAGAACATAAGCGTATTCCAGAACGTCTTGCCGGAAGCACGACAGAGGAATAATTGAGGAGGTGTCAACAAGAAGTACTTGAGTACCTGGCCACAGGTGGCGCTGGTAAGTACACCCCCTTCTAGTATTGTGATAGCTGGCGTATCCCTCCATAGAATTCTGTCGGGCAACGGAGTTGACAGCTACATGATTATCGGGTAAGTTTAATATTGAAAATAACATTTTCCAATATTAATCTTACCCGTTGATCATGTAGCTGATTCACACCCAGGGGGGTGTGTGGAGACCAGCATACATGTTAACATTAGAAGCTAAGTATTCCGTATTTCATTTTAGCAGTTATTCAAAATAACAAACATAAAATTAATAAGTACCTGGTAAGGAAGTCGACTTGAACAATTACTCTGCTTTTTAAGTACGTCTTCCTTACTGAGCCTCGCGATCCTCTTAGGATGCTGAGCGACTCCTAGGTGCTGAAGTATGAAGGGCTGCAACCCATACTAAAGGACCTCATCACAACCTCTAATCTAGGCGCTTCTCAAGAAAAGAATTTGACCACCCGCCAAATCAACCAGGATGCGAAGGCTTCTTAGCCTTCCGTACAACCCAAAAACAACAATAAAAACATTTCAAGAGAAAGATTAAAAAAAGGTTATGGGATTATGGGAATGTAGTGGTTGAGCCCTCACCTACTACTGCACTCGCTGCTACGAATGGTCCCAGGGTGTAGCAGTTCTCGTAAAGAGACTGGACATCTTTAAGGTAAAATGATGCGAACACTGACTTGCTTCTCCAATAGGTTGCATCCATTACACTCTGCAGAGATCTGTTTTGTTTGAAGGCCACTGAAGTTGCGACAGCTCTAACTTCATGTGTCCTTACCTTCAGCAAAGCATGGTCTTCCTCATTCAGAAGAGAATGAGCTTCTCTAATCAAAAGTCTGATGTAATAAGACACTGCGTTCTTCGACATCGGTAAAGAAGGTTTCTTAATAGAGCACCATAAAGCTTCTGATTGTCCTCGTAAATGCTTCGTACGTCTTAAATAGTACTTAAGAGCTCTTACTGGGCATAGGACTCTCTCTTGTTCGTTTCCAACCAAACTGGACAGACTTGGAATCTCGAACGATTTGGGCAAGGACGAGAAGGGAGTTCGTTTTTGGCTAAAAAACCAAGCTGTAAGGAACATGTAGCCGTTTCAGATGTGAATCCTATGTTCCTGCTGAAGGCGTGTATCTCACTGACTCTTTTAGCTGTTGCTAAGCAGACGAGGAAAAGAGTCTTCAAAGAGTGAGATCTTTAAAAGAGGCTGATTGAAGCGGTTCGAACCTTGCTGACATCAGGAACCTTAAAACCACGTCTAAGTTCCAACCTGGTGTGGCCAAACCGACGCTCCTTCGAGGTCTCAAAAGACTTAAGGAGGTCCTGTAGATCTTTGTTGTTGGAAAGATCTAAGCCTCTGTGGCGGAAGACTGCTGCCAACATGCTTCTGTAACCTTTGATCGTAGGAGCTGAAAGGGATCTTACCTTCCTTAGGTGTAAAAGGAAGTCAGCTATCTGAGTTACAGAGGTACTGGTTGAGGATACTGAATTCGCCTTGCACCAGCTTCGGAAGACTTCCCATTTTGACTGGTAGACCTTGAGAGTGGATGTCCTCCTTGCTCTGGCAATCGCTCTGGCTGCCTCCTTCGAAAAGCCTCTAGCTCTTGAGAGTCTTTCGATAGTCTGAAGGCAGTCAGACGAAGAGCGTGGAGGCTTGGGTGTACCTTCTTTACATGCGGCTGACGCAGAAGGTCCACTCTTAGAGGAAGAGTCCTGGAACGTCTACTAGCCATTGCAGTACCCTCGGTGAACCATTCTCTCGCGGGCCAGAGGGGAGCAACCAACGTCAACCTTGTCCCTTCGTGAGAGGCGAACTTCTGCAGTACCTTGTTGACAATCTTGAACGGGGGGAACGCATAAAGGTCTAGATGGGACCAATCCAGAAGAAAGGCATCTATGTGAACTGCTGCTGGGTCCGGAATCGGTGAGCATAATTTGGGAGCCTCTTGGTCATCGAGGTAGCGAACAGATCTATGGTGGGCTGACCCCACAAGGCCCCATAGTCTGTTGCAAACATTCTTGTGAAGGGTCCATTCTGTTGGGATGATCTGACCCTTCCGGCTGAGGCGGTCTGCCATGACATTCATGTCGCCTTGAATGAACCTCGTTACTAGAGATATGTTTCGATCTCTTGACCAGGTGAGGAGGTCCCTTGCGATCTCGAACAACGTCATCGAATGAGTCCCTCCTTGCTTGGAGATGTACGCCAAGGCTGTGGTGTTGTCGGAGTTCACCTCCACCACCTTGCCTAGAAGGAGGGACTTGAAGCTTCTCAAGGCCAGATGAACTGCCAGTAGCTCCTTGCTGTTGATGTGCAGTGCTCTTTGATCCGAATTCCACGTGCCCGAGCATTCCCGACCGTCCAGTATCGCACCCCAGCCCGTGTCCGATGCGTCCGAGAAGAGAAGGTGGTCGGGGGTCTGAACAGCCAGTGGCAGACCTTCCCTGAGAAGAATGTTGTTCTTCCACCAAGTCAGTGCAGACTTCATCTTCTCGGAGATAGGAACTGAGACCGCTTCTAGCGTCATGTCCTTACTCCAGTGAGCAGCTAGGTGATACTGAAGGGGTCGGAGGTGGAGTCTCCCTAACGCGATGAACTGGTCCAGAGATGAAAGCGTCCCTATCAGACTCATCCACTGTCTGACTGAACATCGGTTCTTCTTCAGCATGCTCTGGATGCATTCTTGGGCTTGACTGATTCTGGGGGCCGACGGAAAAGCCCGAAAAGCTTGACTCTGAATCTCCATACCTAGATATACTATAGTTTGGGATGGGACGAGTTGGGACTTTTCCATATTGACCAGGAGACCCAATTCCTTGGTCAGATCCAGAGTCCATTTTAGATTCTCCAGACAGCGACGACTTGACGCAGCTCTTAAAAGCCAGTCGTCCAAATAGAGGGAGGCTCTGATGTCTGCTAAATGCAGGAATATGGCAATATTCCTCATCAGTTTGGTAAACACTAGAGGTGCCGTGCTTAGGCCAAAGCACAGGGCTTGGAACTGGTATACCACCTTCCCAAAAACGAACCTTAGAAAAGGTTGGGAATCTGGGTGGATGGGGACGTGAAAGTACGCGTCCTTTAGGTCTAACGAGACCATCCAGTCTTCCTTCCTGACCGATGCTAGAACCGACTTCGTCGTCTCCATGGTGAACGTCTGCTTGGTGACAAAGACATTTAGAGCACTGACGTCTAGCACCGGTCTCCACCCTCCTGTCTTCTTCGCCACTAAGAAGAGACGGTTGTAGAAGCCCGGGGATTGATGGTCCCGGACTATGACTACCGCTCCCTTTTGTAGCAAGAGAGACACCTCTTGCTGTAAAGCTAGCCTCTTGTCCTCCTCTCTGTACCTGGGAGAGAGGTCGATGGGAGTTGTTGCTAGAGGGGGCTTGCGCAAGAATGGAATCCTGTACCCCTCTCTGAGTAACTTCACAGACTGTGCGTCTGCACCCCTGTTCTCCCAGGCCTGCCAGTAGTTCTTGAGCCTGGCTCCCACTGCTGTCTGAAGAAGGTGGCAGTCAGACTCTGCCTCTTGAGGACTTGGAACCCTTCTTCTTGTTGCCACGTTGACTATCGGCACGAGTGCCTCCTCTGCTGGAGGTTCTGCCACGAAAGGGCGGAATGAACCTAGACGCTGGTGTGTCCATCCTAGGTCTAGGCACGGAAGGTAAAGCTGTGACTTTACGTGCGGATGACGCCACCAGGTCATGAGTGTCTTTCTGGATCAACGAGGCGGCAATCCCCTTGATCAACTCTTCAGGAAAGACACTTCGATAGCGGAGCAAACATCAGTTCTGACTTCTGACATGGGGTGACTCCCGCCGACAAGAAGGAGCAAAGGTGATCCCGCTTCTTGAGAACTCCAGACACGAAAGAAGCCGCAAGCTCGCCAGACCCATCCCGTATGGCTTTGTCCATGCAGGACATGATGAGCATGGCAGAATCCTTATCCGAAGGGGAGGTCTTCCTGCTCAACGCTCCCAAACACCAGTCCAGGAAGTTGAAGATCTCGAACGCACGGAAAACTCCCTTCAAAAGATGGTCCATGTCCGAAGAAGTCCAGCAAATCTTGGAGCGTCTCATAGCCAGTCTGCGGGGAGAGTCTACCAGACTTGAGAAGTCGCCCTGGGCAGAGGCAGGAACTCCCAAGCCGAGAACCTCTCCCGTGGCATACCAGACGCTAGATCTGGAAGCAAGCTTGGCCGGGGGAAACATGAAGGATGTCTTCCCAAGTTGCTTCTTGGCCTGCAACCACTCTCCCAGTACCCTTAAAGCTCTCTTGGACGAGCGAGAGAGTACGAGCTTCGTAAAGGCAGGAGCTGCTGACTGCATGCCTAAAGCGAACTCAGAGGGAGGTGAGCGTGGAGCTGCAGACACAAACTGGTCCGGATACAACTCCTTAAACAGGGCAAGGACTTTCCTAAAGTCTAAGGAGGGAGGCGTAGTCTTGGGTTCATCTATGTCGGAGTGTTGGTCGTCCAAATGCGCAGCTTCGTCGTCATCAGAGATTCCTTCATCCGAATGCTGAGGAGGAAGCGGCAAAGGAGGAGATAAAAGCTGAACGGCTGAATCCGGCAGCACGGGTGCATGCGTAGCTGCACTGGATCCAACGTCATGCCGCTGTTGGTCAGTCTGAGAGCTGGCAACAACCAAAGCGGAGTGGTGGTGCGTGGTGGGGACCACCGTGGGTTGCGGAGACCGCGTCAAAACACGGCAGCTTGACTCCACCTTCCTGCTGATGCGGTAGCTCACGCACGTCAACGGAGGGTGCCGCACGTCGGCTAACGTCAACATGCGTCTGGCAGGGTCGACTGCGCATAGGTGGTGGAGCTCTCACAGCCGGAGTGTGGGAACAGGCAGCCGCAGTGTCAGCTGGGCGCACAACCGTGGCAGGTTGTAGGCTAACGGGTGCAGCGTCAACCTTCTCAGCACGATACTCCTGCATGAAGGAAGCTAGCTGAGTCTGCATAGACTGCAGCAAAGACCACTTAGGGTCTACAGCGGCTGGTGCGGCAACAGACGGAGTGATTGCCTGCTGCGGAACCACTCTACCTCTCTTGGGAGGTGTGCAGTCTTCGGAGGACTGCGGCGAGTCCGAACTGACCCAGTGGCTACACCTGGGCCGTTGGACTCGCTCGGAAGGGACCTTGCGCTTGAGAGGTCGTGAGACCTTGGTCCAGCGTTTCTGTCGAGAAACCTCTTCCGCAGACGAGGAATGAATGGGCTCACTCGTCTGTTTGTGGGTGGGACGATCTCGGCAAGATACGTCCTCAACCACGGAGGGAACGTCTGTCCGCTGATCAAGGCCTGTCGAACCCTTTGGTCGTACGACATTGCTTCTCCCCTGGGCTTGGGAGCTTGCAAGAGGTCCCGGACTGGGAGGACGACAGGCACGAACAGACGCACCCTCATGCGTAACACTGACACTTTTCACTGCACTGACACTCACTTCACTTCCCACTGCACTTTACCTTTCAACTCCCTGACGTCAGCCATGAGTTGATTGCGGTCATTCGCTAATGACTCAACTCTCTCACCAGAGCCTGAATGGCACGCATCATATCCGCCATCGAAGGTTGATGAGAGCTAGTAGGAGGGTCGGGTGTAACCACTACAGGGGAAGGATTAGGTTGTGGGGCATGGGGAGAGGAAAAATCAATAGAGCGAGACGAACTCCTCCTGATCCTATCTGTAGAACACTGCACCACCAGTGCAGCTACGTTCTGAATATCGGCGTTTACTAAGGGTGAAGTCAAACACTCTTCCTCTGTGGTGTTCATATATTCCATCAAAAGCAGCGAGGTTTGACGCTGCAAACAAAAGCAGCAATAAATATACAAAAAAATAATTAAATATTCATGTAAAACAATATATATACTGTAAATATCATGTAAATACAAAATAATGTAAATGATGTAAAATACAATACAGTAATTCCACAGGTAAGGTTCACTTAACATGGAAAATAAACTTACATTTTCCAGATGCCGATTCTAATGCTAAAATTCTCAGATAACCACTGGTACAAGTTGCTGTACCACCAGATGCATTCAGCCTCCTAGCTAACAGCAACACTGGTCACTTAATACTATGATGAGTACACTGGGCAGCTCAGCACACCACAAATACTGCAGAACCACAGCATGCAGAAATTCCATGTGCTTTCCAGAGCCTGCCCACGCTGAACTGAACAAAGGTGCCAAGGCGGGCATAAATCGCGGCCTTTTGGGCAGATGCCAACAATAACAATACAATATTTTTCAGTACCAACTCAATACTTCTTTTTCATATAAAAAAGTAAACAAAATATGTATACAGTTTTCCATTCAATAGAAATATTCAATCCAAAATAGTGCACATAAGTATATAATTAAATACAAAACAAACATCAGGCAATCCCGACGCTCGCTTATCTCCTCATCCTTATCATCAACAAAGAAAACGTGTAGCGTCAACTTAATTAAAAACGTAAAACGCTGTGGCATATCCTACACCGCCCCCTATTTTGTAGTATACAAAATACACTGCAAATATGCCACATACACAGCACGCCATATGAGCAGCGCACGGCGTTCACTCTTTTTCCAATGGCACTCCACTGTCATCACACTCCGTTTCAAGGAGAAGGCACATTTTCTGCACTGGACGTAAGTACAACCCACACTCGGTCTTAATCTTGGCTTGTCTAACTCGGTTGTCAGAGTCTCGAGTCACTTCCAAGACTCGCCCCAAAGGCCACGAGCCTCTGGGGAGACGTTCGTCGGTAGTTAGCACGATGTCGCCAACTTGGATGTCTCGCCGTTGGACGGTCCACTTCTGTCTTTCTTGAAGCAATGGAAGGTACTCCCTCAGCCATCGCTTCCAGAATTGGTCGGCAAGATATTGCGCTTGACGCCAGCGGCGCCTAACATACAAGTCCTTCTGGTCAGTCTTCGGTACTGGGAGCACTGCACTCTTCAGAGTCAACAGCATACTAGGCGTCAATGGCAGTGGACAGTCTGGGTCGTCGTTTACCTTGGTTAGGGGTCTTCCATTCACCAAAGACTCTGCTTCGCAGAACAGTGTCGATAGTGTGTCGTCAGTGGTAACCTGCTGCAGGCAGGTTGCACTGAGAGCTCTTCTCACTGAGCGTATGAGGCGTTCCCAGACTCCTCCGAAGTGTGACGCATATGGCGGGTTGAAACGCCACTCGATGCCCTTAGCTGCTAGGGTTTGGGCAATTTCCTCTTCCTTGAAGTCTTGAAGAGCTTCCTTCAGCTCTCGGTCAGCTGCGACGAGGTTAGTACCGTTGTCTGACCATATTCTCTTGACAGCTCCTCGCCTGGCCGTAAATCTTCTCACTGCATTCACAAAGGAGTCTTGATCCATCGAGCTGAGAACCTCCAGATGAATCGCTCGCACTGTCAGGCAGGTAAAAATGGCTCCCCAGCGCTTCACTGTAGAGCGCCCTTGCTTCACAAAGAAGGGACCGAAGCAGTCTGCCCCTGTATTGGTGAAGGGAGGATCCCCCGGACAGATCCGGTCAGAGGGCAAGTCGGCCATCACTTGATTCACTGGCCGACAACTGAGTCTTCTACAGATGACACAGTCACGTATCACTGATCTAACTACTGAATTTCCATGAACGATCCAGTAGTTTTTTCTTAGTTCAGCCATAAGATGGTTCTGCCCACAATGGCTGTTTGTTTCATGGGTCCATCGCACCATCTTCCTCACAACTGGCGACTTGGATGGAAGAATGATGGGGTGCTTGCAGCTATCACTGATGGTGGCTTCACAGAGTCTTCCACCAACCTTCAGCAAGCCTTCTTGTAGAAATGGTCGCAACTTGCAAATCTTGCTGGATTTCTTCACCTTGGAATCCTTCTTGGAGAGTGATTTGATCTCACTCCCATACTCTTGAGCTTGAATCTTCTTCCATATTATGGTTGTTGCACAATTCATCTCGTTTGCAGATAACACTTCTGATCCACTCTTGGTTCCTAATCGCCTCAGTCGAGCGATGATTCGCACTATCTTGGTCCATGAAGAGAACTTGGCAGCAATCTTCTCCACTAGGATTGGTTCCAGCACCACCATGCTGAAGATGGGTGCAGACTGCTTAACTTCTGGATCTCCATCTAGTTCTGCTCGCTTAACATCGTCAGGAAGAGCTGGCCAACTGTCCTGCTCTTGACACAGGAACTCTGGTCCTGTCAGCCACAGCGACGACTCCAGCAAGCTGTCCACATCAAGGCCCCGAGAGGCCAGGTCTGCAGGGTTCGCAGAGGTGTTCACATACCTCCAAGCGGTGATGTCACTGAGGTCGCGGATGAGGTTCACACGGTTGTTTACAAACGTGTGGTATCTTGCAGACAGGTTACGGATGTACTTCAGGACAGACGTGCTGTCGGTCCAGAACACTGAGTCACACAACTCCAAATCGAGTTGAGCAGCAGCAGTCAATTCCATTCGTGGAATACTCGGTCTCTTGAGGGGAGCTACACGAGCTCGACCCATAACCAGTGTACTGTTCACTTGGTTATTCTTGCTTACCGTGCGCAGATACGTGGCCACACCATATCCTGCCTGGCTTGCGTCCGCAAAATGGTGAAGTTGGTACGATGATACCTCCCCAAAGTCTGGAGGCACCAGGCTTCTTCTGATCTTGAAGTGTCCTAGACACTGAAGCTGGGAAGTCCATCTGCTCCAGCGATTTGCTTCGTCGTTGTTCATTTCTTCATCCCAAGGTAAGTTGCGACGACACAGTTCTTGTAGTAACATCTTCCCTTTCAGGGTGAAAGGTGCGACAAAACCAAGTGGATCATACAAGGAAGCCACTACAGAGAGAACTCCTCTTCGTGTCCTAGGCTTCTCCTTCAGGTTGATCTTGAAGGTGAACTCATCACTGCTCATGTCCCAGTGGATACCCAAAGCGCGCTCCGTAGGCAGCTCATCCTTACTAAGGTCCAATGTAGCCACTGATTTATCTCTCTCCCCTTCAGGCACGGCAGCGAGAATGCACTTGTTGCTAGATGTCCACTGGTTCAGCCGGAATCCTCCATCAGCACAGAGTCCAATGAGGTCTTTTGTCAATTGGATACAGTCTTCCTCGCTGTCCATTGACTTCAACAAGTTGTCAACGTAGAAGTTGCGTCGTACGGCACGGCAAGCGTCTTCACCATACTTGTCACCATAGTCCAGTGCTGCCTGTCTGAGGCAGAAGTTGACTACACTTGGGGACGATCGCGCTCCAAACACATGTGAAGTCATCCTGAACTCTTGAATAGCTTGATTGGTGTCTCCACCTGGCCACCACAGGAAGCGTAAAGAGTCCCTCTCGTCTTCTGGCACCTTGACTTGATGGAACATTTCTTGTATGTCCGCAGTAACAGCATGTTGTCCTTCCCTGAAGCGCAGCAGCACTCCAGCAAGACTACTTGTGAGATCTGGTCCCTGCATGAGGTGGTCATTGAGTGAGGTCCCAGCATGCTTAGCCTTAAGGTCGAAGACAACCCTAAGCTTGTCCTTGGTAGGGTGTTTGACCCCATGGTGCGCCATGTAGTTCACACGGCCATCACTGCGATTCAGCTTGTCGACTGGGACAAGCTCAGCGTACCCTTTCAAAAGGTACTTCTCTACTTGTTCGACGTATTTAGTCTTGTACGTTTCATTTGCCTCAAATTTCTTCTTTAAGGAGTGAGCCCTACGTTCTGCCATGGCACGGTTATTAGGTAGAGGCTCAGTGTCACTAAAGGGTAAGCAAGCAACATACTTGCCATCTGTCTGGACAACAGTTTCGTCCAGCAAAGACAGGAATCTCTTGTCTTCAAAAGAATCTTCTATCTTTGAGAGTGTCTCTTTCTCCCAAAAGTCTTGGTTGAAGTTGCGTTGCAGAAGTTCTGTTGTATCATCCACAGTGCACACATGGAACAGAAGGGCAGGACCTGAAGGCGATCTAGGTCCTGTTGGGCCGAAAACAACCCACCCTAGCTTGGTCAGGTATGCAGATGGCTCGTCCTTAAGCCCATGTCGCTGGTCTAGAATCACTCTGTTCAATGTCGTGTCTAGCCCAATGATCAGCTCTACTTGACGATGATCTTCAGGTAGATTCTCTACTTCCAGGTCACTCAGATGTGGCCACTTGGTCAGCCATTCTTGACGCATGGCATGGTACATAGACACATTAATCTTGTCAGCCACAAACACGTCGGTCACACGCTCTCCTTCATCAGTATTAATATTACCAATGTGTAGGGACAGAACTTCCTTACAAGTGAAAGTCCCTGCTTCAGTTGCCATGATCTGGTTACATGGTCTTCCTTTGAGACCCATTCGGTCTATCAGGCTTCTTGCTGCCAATGTTGGGGCAGCTCCACTGTCGATGAATCCATAGGTTGCATGGATGCCATTTACGAGAACAGGTAAGATCTTCAGCATTGTTCTTCCCTTAGGTAACTGGCTTGCACACACTGAGAACATAGGTTGCACATTTGGGGCTGCAGCACTCTTGCCAGCTGTAGCAGTCGCGCCACCTTCTGTAGCACCAACTGCCTTCTCACCGCCCCCGATAGCACTTTTGCCTCCCACATGGGCCGCACCTGTATTGCTTGCAGTCTTAGGTGGACTAAGCAGCATGGTATGGTGCTTGTGAGATCCACACCTTTCACAGATGGATGCATCTTCACATTTTGCATATGAATGTTCACCATTAAGACACCTGAAGCAGTATCTTGCCTTCTTTATCACCTCCCAGCGATCTGGAAGCTTCAACCTCTCAAATTTGAAGCACTCTTTAAGTTCATGGTCCTCCTTAGTGCAGAAGGGACACCATTTCCCTCTAGCTGGTGAAGCCGTGTGGTGCACAGGTAAGGTCTTAGGCCTGACAGGCTTGGATGGCTTCTCAGTAGGCTTCGGGATACGACGGTCGCACTCATAATAAGAGAGATGCTTGGCAATACATGCCTGTTTCTCAATGTACTCTATTAGAGCTGGAAGCTTGAACTTATGTTCCTCGCATTTCGCTACCCATCTCACTCTCAGTTGGTATGGGAGCTTTTCAACAATCTTCTTCATTGTTTCTTGAAGCTCTATTCGATGGTAGTTATTACCAAGTGCTGCCTTAACTGTCTTCAAACATGCAGCATAATTTTCCAGGCCATCAATATCACCTGCATTTATCTCCTTCCAATCAAATAGCTTCTTGACATAAGCATCTGACAGGCCATTGTCATTCTTGTATTTACGACACAATATCTCCCATGCACAATCATACCCAATGTCAGTGGGTAGATGGAAACAGTTCTCAATCAGGTTCTTGGGAGTACCATCTAAACAGTTGTATAGGTGAGTTAGCCTTCGTGCAGGGTCGTCGGTATTACACTCCACAATCCAGGTGAAAGAATTCTTAAACATGGAGAATTTGGTTAAGTCTCCGCTGAAACGCTCCAGCTTCATCTGTGGCAGCTGCATTCGTCGTGTTAGTTCTTGCTGACTAGCTAGTGTACAATCAAGAGCCTTTACTATTTCAGAAGTTTGCAGATCTGCTTGTGACACATCTCGAGTTAAGGGAACACGTCTTGGCACAAAAGGCGTCGCATCTGGGGCCAATGGAGTTGAATGATGTTCAAGACCCTTCAGGTCATACGTCACACTGTGGACGTTCGTAGGATTCACATCTTCTTCATGAACCCTGCTGATTCTCCCACTCTCATAGTGAGAATTTACATCACTTCTCCATTGCTCAATCCCTTTGACATCCAACTGAACTGATGAGTCCCTCTTCTCCCGTTGTGAAGCATTACTAGCAGCGGAACCAGCATATGAAGTTCCAGCTTTGGACAGTATTTCATACTCCACCTGTAGTTTATCACAGTCTAACTTCAGGCCGTTAATCTCTTCTTGGCTCTTGCGTTTAGCTGCAATTGCTTTGGCTTGCATTTCAATTTCAAGTGTTTTGGCTTGCATTTCAGCTTCAGCTGCAAGTGCTTTGGCTTGCATTTCCAAAGCCAATTCCTCTTCTTCTAGCTTTTTTGCTTCCTCCGCTTGCTTAAGCTTTGCTTGCGCCTCAAGTAAGCGCACACGCAGTGCCGACTGGCTGGTCTTTGCTGAAGCTCTTGAAATGGACGACATGGTGACAGATGATAGAGGCCACAACAGACGATCCTTGCAGACACAAGGCTGACGAAGTCCACTTGTCCCACGCTGGCGTTACTTGACCCAGGCTGGAGTATTCGTCAAACTGTAGAACACTGCACCACCAGTGCAGCTACGTTCTGAATATCGGCGTTTACTAAGGGTGAAGTCAAACACTCTTCCTCTGTGGTGTTCATATATTCCATCAAAAGCAGCGAGGTTTGACGCTGCAAACAAAAGCAGCAATAAATATACAAAAAAATAATTAAATATTCATGTAAAACAATATATATACTGTAAATATCATGTAAATACAAAATAATGTAAATGATGTAAAATACAATACAGTAATTCCACAGGTAAGGTTCACTTAACATGGAAAATAAACTTACATTTTCCAGACGCCGATTCTAATGCTAAAATTCTCAGATAACCACTGGTACAAGTTGCTGTACCACCAGATGCATTCAGCCTCCTAGCTAACAGCAACACTGGTCACTTAATACTATGATGAGTACACTGGGCAGCTCAGCACACCACAAATACTGCAGAACCACAGCATGCAGAAATTCCATGTGCTTTCCAGAGCCTGCCCACGCTGAACTGAACAAAGGCGCCAAGGCGGGCATAAATCGCGGCCTTTTGGGCAGATGCCAACAATAACAATACAATATTTTTCAGTACCAACTCAATACTTCTTTTTCATATAAAAAAGTAAACAAAATATGTATACAGTTTTCCATTCAATAGAAATATTCAATTCAAAATAGTGCACATAAGTATATAATTAAATACAAAACAAACATCAGGCAATCCCGACGCTCGCTTATCTCCTCATCCTTATCATCAACAAAGAAAACGTGTAGCGTCAACTTAATTAAAAACGTAAAACGCTGTGGCATATCCTACACTATCCTTCTCTAGCCTACGTGCATACTTAAGGAATTCTTGAAAATCGAATTCCGAAAGCCCAGCGCATTCCTCACATCGATCTTCCAATTGACAGGCTTTACCCCTACAATTGGAACACACGGTGTGCGGATCGATAGAGGCCTTCGGAAGACGCCTAGAACAGTCCCTAGCGCTACACTTCCTGTACTTGGGGACTTGAGTAGGGTCAGACATCTTGAATTAGTCAAAGGGGGGAAATCCAAAATCTATCCAAGTCGTCAACAAATAATCCAAAATCTAATCAATGAAAGTGAGAAAGTATTGAGGATAACTTCTGCACAGCGAAAGCTAATAACTAGAGAGAATACTTCACCAAATAACGTGAAAATCAACTCCAGAAAACAACAGCGTATCAAGTAGGTCTTGCCGGTGGCACGACAGAGAGAAAATTGGTTCTGTGTTGACAAGAAGTACTTGAGTACCTACTCGACAGATGGCGCTGTTGATGTACACCCCCACCTGTATAGCGATCGCTGGCGTATTCCGCCCGTAGGTTTTTTCTGTCGGGTAGCAGAGCTGCAGCTACATGATCAACGGGTAAGATTAATATTGGAAAATTGAAAATAAGAAAAGAGTACTACAACAAATGTGGATGAAAAGAGAAAAAATAGTGAAAATAAGGAACACACAAAACTAAACGACACAGAGGCGCCGTTGCAAAGGCAAAGCCTCAACCTGAATCTGATCTGATCTGATCTTAAACAGCGTGGTTTGTATTCCAGTTATGGAACAAATGATATATATAACAAACGACATTATATTGGGTTTGTGACCTGGGAACTTCTAGGTTAGGTTAGGTGGGTTTGTTAGGTTCTGTACCCTTTTTGTACCTTTTTATATATTGTGTGAAGGGTATACGGAAACATTCTTTAAAATACACATGATAATATTACCGTAGCATTGCTAATGTTAGCAATGCCACCATAACGTTGGTAATGCTGTGTATCATTGATAACGTTGCTAATGTTATCGTTCGCAGTACATACGTGAGTGAAGTGACACGGAATTTTAACAAGTCATTATATCTAAACATTTTAACAAAATATATATAATAAAAGACATTATATTTAAACATTTGAACAGAAAATATATGTTTTCCTGTAGTAAATAACGTGATTTGACCAAATTTGACCTTCATTTCATCCGTAATAACAGCAACAAGTTCGGCTACTTGAAGTTAGTCGAATTGGTTGTTCTGTTGGTTTGCGGTTGAAATTCGGTCAAATCACGTTATTCCCTAGAGGAAAACATATATTTTCTGTTCGAAATGATAATCTGTAATACAGTAAAACTTTACCAAAACTTTATTGAATTATTTTATACTTTTACCAGAAGACCAAGTGATTACATTGATGTTCATTCGGGAGATCAATCTAACCATATAGACGTTCGATTAAATACGGGAGGGGGGATTTATAGCACGAAAAACACGGGTACATACGTCCTAGGACATGGGAAATTTAATTAAAGTAAGATTTCCGTACCGCAAATGCACGTAAAGGCTTTGTCCGTCCTTCTACAAAGGCTTAAGCTTCCTTATTTCTTATAAAATATATTCTAATGGGGGGAAATATTGTTTATAATGATCTAAAATAGTATTTACATAAGATATTTTATATGTAATAATAAGAATTTATCGTTAAATTACGACTGGCTTAACCAGAATTTACCTCTCAATGTCTCCAATCGACAATTTAAAGTGGCGTCTTTAGACACTTTTCACTCATATTTACCAATTATATTCAACAAATTATTCTCCCAGATTGCTCACAGTTATCCTGCTGATATATAAGATAGGATATAACGTTAAAATTATTAATAATTTACCTTAAAATAAGATAAATCGCTGACCACCAAACACTAGGTCACTATGGCTTAACCAGTATTTTCCTCTCGACAATCTAAACTGGCGTCTTTCTAGACACTTTTAACTCATATTTACCAATTATACTCAACAAATTATTCTCCCAGATTGCTCACAGTTATCCTGCTGATATATAAGATAAGAAATAACGTTAAAAACATTAATAATTTACCTTAAAACAAGACAAATTGATGACCACCAGACACTAAGTCACTATGGCTTAACCAGTATTTTCCTCTCGACAATCTAAACTGGCGTCTTTCTAGACACTTTTAACTCATATTTACAAATTATATTCAACAAATTAGTCTCCCAGATTGCTCACAGTTATCCTGCTGATATATAATATATGAAATAACGTTAAAAATATTAATAATTTACCTTAAAACAAGACAAATCACTGACCACCAAACACTAAGTCACTATTTGTTTACGATTGTAAACAAAGTCTTCTTCTTCTTTAAGATTTCGAGCAGGATTTTGGATTTTCTAAATAAAGAAACTTTTTATTTTCTAAAATTAAACTGTAATTTGACTGTAATATACAAATTTGATGCTGTATGCATATATAAATAATATATAACTGTGAGATATATTAGAATAGAGGCTCTGATATATAGAAATATAAAATGTAGACTATATTACAAAATTTTCTAAACTTTCTTTATTTTCTAAAACTAATCTGTAATTTGACTGTAATATACAAATTTTATGCTGTATACATATAGAAATAATATATATCTGTAAGATATATTAGAATAGAGGCTCTGATATATATAAATATAAAAATGTAGACTACATTACAAAATTTTCTATTTTTTTTTATTTTCTAAAATTAAACTGTAATTTGACTGTAATATACAAATTTTATGCTGTATACATATAGAAATAATATATATCTGTAAGATATATTAGAATAGAGGCTCTGATATATATAAATATAAAAATGTAGACTAAATTACAACATTTTCTAAACTTTTTTTATTTTCTAGAATTAAACTGTAATTACACTGTAATATACAAATTTGATGCTGTATGCATATAGAAATAATATATATCTGTAAGATATATTAGAATAGAGGCTCTGATATATATAAATATAAAAATGTAGACTAAATTACAACATTTTCTAAACTTTTTTTATTTTCTAGAATTAAACTGTAATTACACTGTAATATACAAATTTGATGCTGTATGCATATAGAAATAATATATATCTGTGAGATATATTAGAATAGAGGCTCTGGCATATAGAAATATAATATGTAGACTAAATTACAACATTTTCTAAACTTTTTTTTATTTTCTAGAATTAAACTGTAATTACACTGTAATATACAAATTTGATGCTGTATGCATATAGAAATAATATATATCTGTAAGATATATTAGAATAGAGGCTCTGATATATATAAATATAAAAATGTAGACTGAATTACAACATTTTCTAAACTTTTTTATTTTCTAGAATTAAACTGTAATTACACTGTAATATACAAATTTGATGCTGTATGCATATAGAAATAATATATATCTGTAAGATATATTAGAATAGAGGCTCTGATATATATAAATATAAAAATGTAGACTGAATTACAACATTTTCTAAACTTTTTTATTTTCTAGAATCAAACTGTAATTACACTGTAATATACAAATTTGATGCTGTATGCATATAGAAATAATATATATCTGTAAGATATATTAGAATAGAGGCTCTGATATATATAAATATAAAAATGTAGACTAAATTACAACATTTTCTAAACTTTTTTTATTTTCTAGAATTAAACTGTAATTACACTGTAATATACAAATTTGATGCTGTATGCATATAGAAATAATATATATCTGTAAGATATATTAGAATAGAGGCTCTGATATATATAAATATAAAAATGTAGACTGAATTACAACATTTTCTAAACTTTTTTATTTTCTAGAATCAAACTGTAATTACACTGTAATATACAAATTTGATGCTGTATGCATATAGAAATAATATATATCTGTGAGATATATTAGAATAGAGGCTCTGATATATATAAATATAAAAATGTAGACTAAATTACAACATTTTCTAAACTTTTTTTATTTTCTAGAATTAAACTGTAATTACACTGTAATATACAAATTTGATGCTGTATGCATATAGAAATAATATATATCTGTGAGATATATTAGAATAGAGGCTCTGGCATATAGAAATATAAAATGTAGACTAAATTACAACATTTTCTAAACTTTTTTTATTTTCTAGAATTAAACTGTAATTACACTGTAATATACAAATTTGATGCTGTATGCATATAGAAATAATATATATCTGTGAGATATATTAGAATAGAGGCTCTGATATATATAAATATAAAAATGTAGACTAAATTACAACATTTTCTAAACTTTTTTTATTTTCTAGAATTAAACTGTAATTACACTGTAATATACAAATTTGATGCTGTATGCATATAGAAATAATATATATCTGTGAGATATATTAGAATAGAGGCTCTGGCATATAGAAATATAATATGTAGACTAAATTACAACATTTTCTAAACTTTTTTTTATTTTCTAGAATTAAACTGTAATTACACTGTAATATACAAATTTGATGCTGTATGCATATAGAAATAATATATATCTGTAAGATATATTAGAATAGAGGCTCTGATATATAGAAATATAAAATGTAGACTATATTACAAAATTTTCTAAACTTTATTTTCTAAAATTAATCTGTAATTTGACTGTAATATACAAATTTTACGCTGTATACATATAGAAATGATATATATCTGTAAGATATATTAGAATAGAGGCTCTGATATATAGAAATATAAAATGTAGACTATATTACAAAATTTTCTAAACTTTCTTTATTTTCTAAAATTAATCTGTAATTTGACTGTAATATACAAATTTTATGCTGTATACATATAGAAATAATATATATCTGTAAGATATATTAGAATAGAGGCTCTGATATATATAAATATAAAAATGTAGACTATATAAAAAAAATTCTAAATCTTTTTCATTTTTATTTTCTAAAATTAAACTGTAAATTGACTGTAGTAGACAAATTTGATGCAATATGCGTATAGAAATAATATATATCTGTGAGATATATTAGAATAGAGGCTGTAATATTTATAATCATAAAATGTAGACTATAACAGTACTACTAGACATCTGAAAGACTGAAGATATGACTTTCAAGAAAAAACTTTCTCCTTTTCTAAGTCTTTTTATAATGTGGATTTGATAATCAATTAAGAATACAGTGTAAGGTTAAATAAATAGAATTGTATAGGACTAACATATGTAGGTCCTATAGTATATAGTATAAAGTAAGAAAAGTAGGGTATAAATGAGAAATACACTTTTACTTGCTTTACTATAAGTGCAATTTTCCTGGTCCGTGTGCCATACAGAACATACAGTATTTGTTAGTTTTATATATTCTTAAGTATTTGGAATTCTCAAACCCACATTATCGAAACACCTAGAAAACAATTAGATATTTTTTAACGTCTAGTTACGATAACTTGGTGGGTTATTATACATATATCTAAAATTCCATTTTGGCTTTAGTAGACATTAAGTTTATTCAATTAGTATATGTGAAATCCTTTCTATGGGTGGGGCAGTTTTCATCAATGGGGCTCCAGTATTTATTATGTTTTAGAAATTAAGTTTCTCTTTGGGTATAGGAGTCATTTATGGTAATAACAGAGTTAATCACAGTTTTCTTTATGGAATATTCATCCATTTAGGCCTACCTCCCTACAAAATCAATGTTTCTAAGATGATACCCAGCAGATTTTAATGTAATATTTATTTGGCCACTGAAAGACTATTATTATTATTATTATTATTATTATTATTATTATTATTATTATTATTGTTGTTGTTGTTGTTGTTGTTGTTGTTGTTGTTATTATTATCCTTATTATTATTACTACTACTATTATTATTATTATTATTATTATTATTATTATCATTATTATTATTACTATTGATAATAATAATAATAATATTATCATTATTACTATTATCCTTATTATCATTAATACTATTATCCTTATTATCATTACTACTATTATTATTATTATTATTATTATTATTATTATCATTATTATTATTATTATTATCATCATTATTATTATTATTATTATTATCATTATTATTATCATTATAAGCTAAGCCACAACCCGTAGTTGGAAAAGCAAGACGCTATAAGCCCAAGGGCTCCAAAAGGGAAAAATAGCCCAGTGAGGAAAGGAAATGAGGAAATAAGTAGTCACTGTCAAGAGATAGGGCTATTGGTAGATAACGTACTTAATAAGAGATATCGATACAATGTTATTATTTATGCTTATTTGGATATCGGTCGAGTTAACTAAACAGTTTTTACAGTTTTTCTTTCCCACTATGTATGGATTATGGTAGTGTTTTAAGGAGAGGCCTAGATATAAATTATCAAAATGTCAAATACACACATACACACACACACACACACACACACACACATATATATATATATATATATATATATATATATATATTCTATATAATACATTATATTCTATATATTATATTTTAAAAAGATAAATATTATATATAAATTATAACACATAGAATATATATATATATATATATATATATATATACATATATATATATATATATATATATATATATATATATATATATGCATATATATATGTGTGTGTGTATAATATATGTATGTATATATATTCTATATAATAGATTATATTTTATATATTATACCTTATACATAATATTGTTCTTTTTTATCTAATTCCTATTATATACTATTTTAAATAATATATAATCTATATATTTTAAATATTTCATTTCTATATTTCATTTTATATCATACCATATTCTATCATTTATTATCTTTAATATTTCAAATATCTATTAGTATATTTTTTGGTATATCGTATATTATATAATATATCGTATACAATATTATATTTCATAATACATTATATTCTATATATTGTTTCATACTTCTCTTTTATTTCTTAATATTCTTCTCTCATAGCATATTTTCTTATTTCCTTTCCTCACTGAGCTGTTTTCCCTTGTTGGGTCCCTTGGGCTTATAGCATCCTGCTTTTCCAACAAGGGTAGTAGCTTAGCATGTAATAATAATAATAATAATAATAATAATAATAATAATAATAATAATAATAATAATAATAATCAGAGAGAATGGAGAATAGCAGAAAGTCCTGATAAGAAATAGGAAGGAAGAGGGAATATAAGATTAAGTTTGAGAATTAGCGATAGAAATCTAGTTTTATTTTCAGCAGACGAAAGCCTCAGATGAAATGAAAAGATAGAATAAAACGTTAAGTATATTAGAAAAACGGTAGAAAAAAAAATAGCTTTTATAACTTTGATTTTTAAAGATATAGCTTCAATGCTACAGGGTTAAGGCTTAGCTTTTAGCTGGGGAAAAGCTGAGATATTATATCGAAAAATCTGGTTTTAGAAATAAATTTATATCTATTAACGCTAAACGCTCACTCTGCAAAGGAACAAATTCAAATCATGAAACGGTTTGGCTGCGAGAGAGAGAGAGAGAGAGAGAGAGAGAGAGAGAGAGAGAGAGAGAGAGAGAGAGAGAGAGAGAGAGAGAGAGAGAGTCGGTTACTCTTCCCTAGGAGGGAGATATACCAAGATCACTCATTGGAGGTTTTATCTCGAAGTGAACAGATATTGTATATATAGTTTTATTAGCCTTATTTTCTTTACTTTACTTGGTTATAGATATTCTATACATAGTTTTATTAGCTTTATTTCCTACACTATAGTTGGATATATAAGTTTTTAAAGTTTATAATCGGAAGATCTTTCTTAACGTTGTTGCTGTTCTTAGAATATTTTTATTTCAATTGTTCATTACTTCGCTTGTTCATTTATTTCCTTATTTCATTTCCTTTCCTTACCGGGCTATTTTTCCTTGTTGGAGCCCCTAGGCTTAGAGCACCCGGCTTTTCAAACTAGGTTTGTAGCTTGCATGAGTTCTCTTGCTTGAGGGTACACTCGGGCGTAGGCCTACTATTATGTCTAATTTTTCTTCCTCTTATTTTGTTTTAGTTATTATAGTTTATATAGGAAATAGTTATTTTAATGTTACCGTTCTTAGAGTATCTTATTTTTCCTTGTTTCCTTTCTTCACTGGACTATTTTCCCTGTTGGAGACCTTAGGCTTGTATTATCCTGCTTTTCAAATTAGGGTTGTAGCCTAGCAAGTAATAATAATTATAATATATTTTTCTTTCACCTTCCGTCACATTCACCTGGGTCAGTTGTGGAATGATGATGATGATGATGATGATGATTATTATTATTATTATTATTATTATTATTACTTGCTAAACTACAACCCTAGTTGGTAAAGCAAGATGCTATAAGACCAAGGTCTCCAACAAGGAAAAATAGCCCAGTGAGGAAAGGAAACAAGGAAAGAAATAAACTACAAGAGAAGTTATGAAGAATTAGAATAAAGCATTTTAAAAACCGCAACAGAATTCAAATGAGATCTCTTATATATAAACTATACCACTACGCCACGAGGTCTACAAAGAGAGAGAGAGAGAGAGAGAGAGAGAGAGAGGGGGGGGGGAGGGAGAGAGGGAGAGAGAGAGAACGTCACGAGGTCTACAGAGAGAAACAGGTCGAGAGAGAGAGAGAGAGAGAGAGAAAGAGAGAGAGAGAGGAAGATAAGACGATGAATTGGCGAACTAATAAAGCTTGCGGGCGTGGACTGGCATAGATAGGCCATATTCAGATCCAAGTAGAAAGTCATGTCTGAGGCCTTTGTTCTGCAGTATACAGGAAACTTCTAGAATGTTGCAAATTCATTTTCAATTTGGTGTATCCACATAGATTATATTAGTAATGTAAAGAAATGCGTGTTCCAAAGGACGAAGCAATATGAAA
Source organism: Palaemon carinicauda (assembly GCF_036898095.1). Lineage (NCBI taxonomy): Eukaryota > Metazoa > Arthropoda > Malacostraca > Decapoda > Palaemonidae > Palaemon > Palaemon carinicauda. The sequence goes on from NC_090750.1 coordinate 93,937,120, forward strand.
CTATCGCTCAATTCAGAGGAAAATTACTCACTGGACCGGACGAAATAATATGAGAATATCGCTCAATTCAGAGGAAGAACAAGAGAGGGGTTCCCAGTCCGAGTGCTTTTGAAGTAATAATAATAATAATAGTTTATTTATTTCATTGGTTACTTTCTTCATTGGGCTATTTTTTCCCTGTTGGGGCCCTTGAGCTTATAGCTTCCTGGTTTTCCAACTAAGGTTGTAGCTTGGCTAATAATAATAATAATAATATATCTCACAACTGGCGAAATCTAACCGGGGCCCTTTGCTCCAATACTCCCTCACATTATTATTATCATTATTACTACAAGCCAAGCTACAACCCTAGTTGGAAAAGCAGGATGCTATAAGACCAATGGCTTAAACAAGGAAAAATAGCTCAGTGAGGAAAGCATATAAGGAAATAAAACTATACATGAGAAGTTATGAATAGTTATCATAAATAATTTCAAGATCAGTAACGACATTAAAATAAATATTTCATATATAAAGTATAAAAAAAATTCAAATAAAAGGAGGAGATATAAGATAGTACAGCGTGCCATTGTATACCCTCAAGCAAGAGAACTCTGATCCAAGACAGTGGAAGGCCATGGTACAGAGGCTATGGCACTACCCAAGACTAGAGGGCGGGAAATAAAGGCGGGAAATCGCAGTTTGAGAGAGAGAGAGAGAGAGAGAGAGAGGAGAGAGAGAGAGAGAGAGAGAGAGAGAGAGAGAGAGAGGAAGGAGACGAAAATAAATGGAAAAGTCTTATCCTAACGGGAAATACTGACTAAACATTGAGTTGTTTCTCACAATGTTTCGCTCAGAGCCATAAATGTTCAGTCATAGAACTAAGCGAAGCACTCTACAGTCTTCAACATTCCAAAGGGCGAAGCTATATGAAACTTTCGCTCAATTCCGAGGAAAACTATGTAATCTTTTGGGCGAAATAATATGAGAATATCGCTCAACTCAGATGAAGACCATAGAGGCTCCCTTAGTTTGAGTGTGCTTTTGAAATAACAGTGAAGATGGATAAATATATGGAATCTCTCTCTCTCTCTCTCTCTCTCTCTCTCTCTCTCTCTCTCTCCAAATACAAAATAAGAAAAGGCAAATTGAACATGATTTATGAATTTGATTAAACGATAGGCAACAAATGCAGCCGTTTCTAGTCCACAGCAGGACAACAGCCTCAGACATGTCCTTTTTACCACCACGCTGGCCACTGCCAATTGGTGATGGTAGGAGACTTTGGTCTGATCGCTCATAGCAAACCAACCTAGTATGGGTGACCCTAAATAGTAGCCTTACAGCTTTGCTGATCATATTCATAGGCAAACCCTTTCACTACGTCAAGGTATCACCACTCAGAAAGGGATATATATATATATATATATATATATATATATATATATATATATATATATATATATATATATATATATATATATATATATATAGTTTCTTGTAGTGTCTGCAGCCTCACCATTCTTGTGAGCAAAGGATGGGGGTGTTTGGGGAAGCCTGTAGGTCTACCAGCTGAGTGACCAGCAGCCATTGCCTTGCCCTCCCTGGTCATAGCTTGGGTGGAGAGGGGTTTGGTCTCAGATATGTATATATGATCAGCTTCTAAAATTCTAGGACATTGTTACTGTCCCTTGCCTCTGCCATTCATGAGGGGCTATTAAACCTTTATATATAACCATGTTGTAGTTATAAACAGGAAAATTATGGTAATTTCAATTTTGCACTAAAACAAGAGTATAAAGTTATCAAATAATTTCATGAGATATTTTTTAAAGCTTTATATAGTGCAGCACTAAAGGAATTTTAATACATATCAATGTGTTAACATCGAAAAAGACAAAGTTCTCATAAGTTTAGTTTTTATATCGACAATACAAATCTCCATTAAAACGATCAAATTATTAATTTATTGTTTCTGCATTTCACATTTCACATTCATTTAGTTGGTCCCACAAAATGTAAGGAAAATTTTTTAATCGATTCATTCTGAGAGAGAGAGAGAGAGAGAGAGAGAGAGAGAGAGAGAGAGAGAGAGTTCCTGGTTCCTGGTTCCTTATTGCTCACTCCGCAAAATAAGTTTGCGGGCACTATCTCTTTATAGATAGGTGCAAAGCTTCTAAGCTTATTCTTATTATTGTTATTAAGTTTATATCACCTGTGCCTTAAATAAATTAATATCATAATGAGGTTCTCTATTTTTACTTGTATTCCCTTCTACTTTGAAATTGGATAGGATAACACCTTGCTATCATCAGTTTTGGCAACCTGTTGTGGTAATCAGTTTGGGCTTCCTAAACTCTTCTTTGATATTCATTGCCCTATCTATAAATGCAGCCAGATCTCTGCTAGGATTTTTCAGCATAACTAAACTTATTTCTACATTCTTTAGCTGTTCTAACTTTGGGCATAAAAATAAATGTTCGGTGGCGTCTTCTCCCTCTTTGCATAAATCACACAAATTGTCATCATATTTTCCCCAGAAATTTGCTTTTAAGTTGAGCACATTTAATCTTGCTTTCATCACAAGGGATGCCTTATCCAGATACATTTCTCTGATATAAGGCAGAGGGCCATTTCCTTTAATAAATCTTAATTTTTTCATTATTTTCTTTTTTTCTTCAATAGAGAAGGCTTAAGAACAGTCGTAGAAGTTCTCGACTTCGACTCTAATCGTTTGATTTAATTTGGCGTCAGCTTCGTTTTTAAAATTTAGATTTAAATCTATAAATCCTAATCTTATTTTAGTAACTTGTGTTTTATTTTAGTGTAGGCCTATGTCTAAGTTACCTGATTCAAATATGGCTATTCTATTCTTGAAACCATCTATCTTTTAATATAATAACTACTTATGCAGAGTCGAAGTTAGAATTGAACACATTCGAACACCAAATACGTCTACTGCCCGATTCGGATAAAGTGAATGGATATAGGTCTATAATTTTAAATACATTTGAAAATTTGAATTTTATAATAAAGATGAACATTATATAGATGATATAATGAAAATAACAATAAATAACACATTATGAACAATACAGAAATATGAATCTTAAACAAAACGAATGATTCCAGCGGTGCCAAATTTCCGCCTGACACCTTTATTCCCCTTAATACTGCAGTAGACGTTCAATTGACATTTGGCAACAAGTGAGATTAACGAGAAACTACGCTTTAGGTTATAGGGAATATAGGGAATAAATCTGTGAAGGAGACGAAAATAAATGAAAAAGTCTTATCACAACGGGAAATACTGACTTAACCTTCAGTTGTTTCTCACAATGTTTCGCTCAAAACCATAAATGTTCAGTCGTAGAACTCGGGGAAGCACTCGACATTCTTCAACATTCCAAAGGGCGAAGCTATATGAAACTATCGCTCAATTCCGAGGAAAACTATTCGATCTTTTGGGCGAAATAATATGAGAATATCGCTCAACTCATATGAAGAACTTAGAGAGGCTCCCTATAGTCCAAGTGCTTTTGAAATAACAGTGAAGATGGAGTAACATATGGAATCTCTCTCTCTCTCTCTCTCTCTCTCTCTCTCTCTCTCTCTCCAAATACAAAATAAGAACAGGCAATTTGAACTGGATTTAAGGATTTGATTAAACAAATGCAGCCGTTTCTAGTTCACAGCAGGACAACGGCCTCAGACATGTCCTTTTAACCATCACGCTGGCCACTACAAATTGGTGATGGTAGGAGACTATTCTGATCGCTCACAGCAAACCAACCTAGTATGGGTGGCCCTAAATAGTAGCCTTACAACTTTGCTGATCATATTGACAGGCAAAGACTTTCACTACGTCAAGGTATCACCACTCAGAAAGGGATATATATATATATATATATATATATATGTTGATCGTTATAGCCTCCTCTAACTTACAGTTGTTAATATATTAACATGATACATAACTGTGTAAAACATTATACATTCACGATGGAGATGTGTTTATGCTCCGCACATCAATGGCTTGATTCTTTTCCTTATTTCCTTTCCTCACTGGGCTATTTTCCCTGTTGGAGCCCCTGGGCTTATAGCATCTTGCTTTTCCAACTAGGGTTGTAGCTTGGATAATAATAATAATAATAATAATAATAATATGGCTAAAGGTTAATGCGCCCGGGATGAGCGCTTCCATGGTAAGCCTATTTTCTCTCGCTAGCTTTTAACTCTTTATTCTAGTTCCCATTCATCAGTATAGCTATATTATTTATTTCACACATATACTTCATCTACATTCGCTTTTATGGCGATCACACTCTTCTCTGTTGATGATTTTGCGTTTGTTTAGATGTATCAGAAATTAACGTTTTTTTTTATTGATATCCCTAAAGTTAGGTAATAATGATATAAAGTAAATTGTACAATCTTTAATTCTCTCCACTTATCATGTTTTAGTTTCATTCCCATTCGTTATTCTCTTTCAAAATGAAGTTTGCAATGGTTTTCAAACCAATTTGAATACATTTTTTTGTCTACGGTTCTTTTGGTAATTTAGCTCGAATGAATGATTTCATTTAGGCCTATGTCAACTTAAATAGCTGTCATGGTTTTTTATTTGAATCTGCGTACTTGAATTTTACTCATGTTAAGATTTTAAGTATTTTTAGTATTTTAACCTCTGGAATTAAGGAGATATATCTATTAACGCTAAACGCTCACTATGCAAAGGAACAAATCCAAATCATGAAACGGTTTGGCTGTGAGTGTGTGGTCGGGTAGGGGCGGGGGACCTCCTGGCTTGGGAGGACCCCACGAGGGGTAGGCTGGTAACAGCTCGCGAGAAATGAAGGGTTGGGTGATGAAATGGTGATGCCTTGGTGATGACCGTGGTGGTGATGAGCCGTGAAGCCTGTGTGTGTGTGAGAGAGAGAGAGAGAGAGAGAGAGAGAGAGAGAGAGAGAGTTTGTTACTCTTCCCTAGGAGGGAGATATACCAAGATCACTCATTGGAGGTTCTATCTCGAAGTGAATAGATATTGTTATTGTTATATAATTTTATTAGCCTTATATCCTTTACTAAACTTGGTTATAGAGATTCTATATATAGTTTTATTAGCTTTATTTCCCACACTATAGTTGGATATATAAGTTTTTTTATAGTTTATAATCGGAAGATCTTTTTTAATGTTACTGTTCTTAGAATATTTTTATTTCAATTGTTCGTTACTTCGCTTGTTCATTTATTTCCTTATTTCATTTCCTTTCCTTACTGGGCTATTTTTCCTTGTTGGAGCCCCTGGGCTTAGAGCAGCCGGCTTTTCAAATTAGGTTTGTAGCTTGCATGAGTTCTCTTGCTTGAGGGTACACACGGGAATAGGCCTACTATTGTGTCTAATTTCTCTTCCTCTTGTTTTGTTTTAGTTTTTATAGTTTATATAGAAGATATTTATTTTATTGTTATTGTTCTTAGAATATTTTATTTTTCCTTGTTTACTTTCCTCACAGGACTATTTTCCCTGTTGGACCCCTTGGGTTTATAGCATCTTGCTTTTCCAACTAGGGTTGTAGCTTAGCAAGTAATAATAATTATATAATTTTCTCTCACCTTCCGTTACATTCACCTGGGTCAGTTGTGGAATTATTATTATTATTATTATTATTATTATTATTATTACAAGCTAAGCTACAACCCTAGTTGGAGAACCAAGATGCTATAAGGCCAAGGTCTCCAACAAGGAAAAATAGCCCAGTGAGGAAAGGAAACAAGGAAATAAATAAACTACAAGAGAAGTAATGAACAATTAAAATAAAGCATTTTAAGAACTGCAACAGAATTCAAATGAGATCTTTCATATATAAACTATAAAGGGAGACTTTTTTTCATCCTGTTCAACATGAAGAAAAACATTGGCTGGAAGTTTGACCTCTAGGGCATAACCATGTCATTTGCCTTGGCCATTCATGAGTGACCTTTAAACCTTTTAAGCCTAGGTCACTCAGACTTTGAGTTGAGTGCGCTTACCACTACACAACGAGGTCTAGAGAGAGAGAGAGAGAGAGAGAGAGAGAGAGAGAGAACGCCACGAGGGCTAGAGAGAGAAACAGATCGAGAGAGAGAGAGAGAGAGAGAGAGAGAGAGAGAGAACGCCACGAGGTCTACAGAGAGAAACAGGTCGAGAGAGAGAGAGAGAGAGAGAGAGAGAGAGAGAGAGAGAGAGAGAGAGAGAGAAGCTGGAAAAAAGCATAGAAGACAATGGATTGACGAACTAAGAAAGCTTGCGGGCGTGGACTGGCATAGATGGGCCATAGTCAGACGCAAGTAGAAAGTCATGTCTGAGGCCTTTGTTCTGTAGTGGACTACTAACAATATTCCCATGATAAAAAAAGAATAATGATTTAGACCAAACGATAACGAAGAGCAAATTAAAAAGTAAGAAATAAATCAAGGTTTTCCTCTTTTAGAATGTTGCAAATTAATTTTCAACTTGGGGTATCCACATAGATTATATCAGTAATGTAAATAAATGCATGTTCCAAAGGACGAAGCAATATGAAACTATCGCTCAATTCAGAGGAAAATTACTCACTGGGCTACCCACTCGACCGGAGTCACCGGACGAAATGATATGAGAATATCGCTCAATTCAGAGGAAGAACAGAGAGGGGTTCCGAGTCCGAGTGCTTTTGAAGTAATAATAATAATAATAGTTTATTTATTTCCTTGGTTACTTTCTTCATTGGGCTATTTTTTCCCTGTAGGGGTCCTTGAGCTTATAGCTTCCTTGTTTTCCAACTAAGGTTGTAGCTTGGCTTCTAATAATGATAGTATTAAGTGCTGGCCAACGTTTTATTATTATTATTATTATTATTATTATTATTATTATTATTATTATTATTATTAGCCATGCTACAACCCTAGTTGGAAAAGCAGGATGCTATAAGCCCAATGACTTAAACAAGAAAATAATAGCCCAGTGAGGAAAGGATATAAGGAAATAAACTATACATGAGAAGTAATGAATAGTTAAAATAAATCATTTCAAGAACAGTAACGACATTAAAATAAATATTTCTTATATAAAGTACTGTATAAAAAACTTCAAAGGAATTGAAATAAGATAGTACAGCGTGCTATTGTATACCCTCAAGCAAGAGAACTCTGATCCAAGACAGTGGAAGGCCATGGTACAGAGGCTATGGCACTACCCAAGACTAGAGAACAATGGTTTGATTTTGGAGTGTCTTTCTCTTCCAGGGTATATATATATATATATATATATATATATAATATATATATATATATATATATACATATACATATAATTTTTTTTGCCTTTTCTTTCATAACACGAAATGCATTTCAAACCAGAATTTATATATATATATATATATATATATATATATATATATATAGGCTATATATATAGTATATATATATATATATATATATATATATATATATATATATAGGCTATATATATATATATATATATATATATATATATATTTAAATATTTCACTTCAATCAAGTTTCATTTGTATCATTATCCATATCTTTCATTATTTATTATTATTATTATTATTATTATTATTATTATTATTATTATTATTATTATTATTATTATTATTATTATTATTATCAGTCGATATGTATCAGGATTTTTTGTTATTCCCCTGTTTATTCATTTATTAATATATTTACAATGTCTTTCAGGTAATTATATAAGAAATTTATGCTTTTTAGACCTACACACACACACACACACACACACACACAGGAGGCAAGAACAGTTACTCGTCTGCTAAATCTCACGGACTTGAAAATCCCCTCTCGAAAAGTATCTATATATAAAGCAAGGTTTTATTCATTCAGAATCTCTGCCTTAACAGAGACTTTGTTTGAATATATATTTTCCATTATTCACTAGTAGTCCTAATGACTACTTATTTCAAAACTTTATTAAAAAAAACCTAATTCTCACGGACATCAAGTTATCCCTGAGGGCCCAGATGAGATGCTGCCTCAGCCTGTCCTTCGTCAGTACCGTTAGTTATCAATAGCTAGTGTAACGGGATGGATGTACACTGCTTCGTTCCAAAGGGTAAGTTTATTGTTTCCTTTCTAACGTTGTTATTATTATGGGCGTTTTCTGCTGTAATTTAGTTCCTTTAGAAGGCTGATAATATACAGAGAGAGAGAGAGAGTTGTTGTTGTTTACCACCTTATACACACACGCACGCATGTACACACACACTCACGTGAGTATCGTCGTAGCCGGGGAGGGAGAGAGAGAGAGGGCGGGGGTGGAGGAGGACCTGCTCGTGTTTTCCACCTAGTACACACACGCACACATGTACACACACTCATGAGCATTGCCATAGCCCGGAGAGAGAGAGAGAGAGGGGATTTGTCGTGTTGATATCTCGTAACAATTATTATTATTATTATTATTATTATTATTATTGCTAAGCTACAACCCTAGTTGGTAAAGCAGGATGCTATAAACCTAGGGACTCCAATAGGGAAATAGCCCAGTGAGGAAAGGAAACAAGGAAAATAAAATATTTTAAGACCAGTAACAGAATGAGAATAAATATTTCGTACATAAACTATTAAAAACTTTATAATCTTTTCACTTCGTTTATTTTTTATTTTTACTTTATATTTCATAATTAATTACCTTTGAATTGGTGTCCACCGCAGGACAAAGGCCTCAGACATCTCCTTCCATTGTCTGTTTATGGTCTTTTTATGCCAGTTCACACTCGTAAACTGTCTTAGTTCATCGAGCCATCGTCTTCTCTTCCCCCTGCTTCTTTTACAATCTCGGGAACCCATTCTGTTATTCTTAGTGTCCAATAAACACATTAAATATAATTCCCTTATGCAAACCAAAATGGAATTCAGTAAATATATTAATTGTCTTTCTTCCTTACAGCATTTTGTCGATATCTTTACATAAAAAAAAACATTTATCATAATGTCTTTTTTACGATTTTTTTTTCGCTTTTTTCCCAATTTTTATGAGATATTTTCAGTTCTTCAGTTCCCGTAATTATATAAAGAAAAGATATCTTATTGGTAAACGACTCGTTTTTGTCTCGATAATTCATGCATTTATACATATTTCTTGTGGTGTTCACGTCAGCTTTCGTGATTTCTACACACACACACACACACAGAGAGAGAGAGAGAGAGAGCGAGAGAGAGAGAGAGAGAGAGAGAGAGAGAGAGAGAGAGAGAATCAGTACATGATTCATTTGAGTAGGATAGCCACATCTCTCTCTCTTCTCTCTCTCTCTCGCTCTCTCTCTCTCTCTCTCTCTCAAGAGAATCAGTACATGATTCATTTGAGTAGGATAGCCACATCTCTCTCTCTCTCTCTCTCTCTCTCTCTCTCGCTCTCTCTCTCTCTCTCTCAATTATTCTTCCATCCTTTAGCGATATTTCGTATATATTATAAAGTGCTAAAGCTTTGACATGTAGTTAAAACACTATATTTTGGAGAAAAAAAGGAAATATATACATAAGGTATCAAAAAGTCGACATATAAACTATTGTATATACAATGTTTCACATCTAAGGTAGAAGAAGAGAGAGAGAGAGAGAGAGAGAGAGAGAGAGAGAGAGAGAGAGAGACCGTTACCGTTACTCGTGGCCTGACCGGGAAACTCATTTCTTCTTTTATTAGGCCGTAGGAAGCGGGAGTCTGCTGATTATCTTTGCGTCCTTATATCCTATTAGTTATAATTCATTATATTATCGTTTTATTTCCTGCGTTAATTCTATTATTTCATGACACAATTGTTGATATTTCATTGTTTCCTTTCGATTAAAATTATTCAAATATACTTTGAGTGTTTCTTCTTCTTCTTGTCTTGGATTAGAGTTCTCTTGCTTGAGGGTACAATCGGGCACAATATTCTGTCATATCTCTTCTTTTTTTTATTTAGTTTTTAAAGTTTATATATGAAAGAATTATTATAATGTTACCATTCTTCCATCGTTCACAGAACTACCTGTATGTACACCAGTAGACCTGTACGCACACACACACACACACACACATACACTCTCTCTCGGCTGAGCTGCTCACAGCGGGTGACTTATCACTATATTATTATTATTATTATTGGC
>NC_090750.1:93952244-93954744 GCF_036898095.1 Palaemon carinicauda
TTCCTGCGTTAATTCTATTATTTCATGACACAATTGTTGGTATTTCATTGTTTCCTTTCTATTAATATTATTCAAATATACTTTGAGTGTTTCTTCTTCTTCTTCTTCTTCTTGTCTTGGGTTAGAGTTCTCTTGCTTGAGGGTACAATCAGGCTCAATATTCTGTCTTATTTCTCTTCCTCTTTTTTATTTAGTTATTATTATTATTATTATTATTATTATTGGCCTAGCTGGATAATTTGGCTTATGAGTTTTAATAGTTCCATACATATATGGCAATGTTGTTGATATTGTGCAAGCCTTTTTTATCAGATCTTCATTCCCTTTTTAGTAACTCTCACTTTTTTGTTGTATTATTATTATTCACATAATGAATTGGTATATATATATATATATATATATATATATATATTTATATAGAAAAAGAGAATTATATATATATATATATATAAATAAACATTATATATATATATAATATATATATATATATATATATATATATATGTGTGTGTGTGTGTATATATATATATACACAAACATGCACACACACATATATATGTATATATATATATATATATATATATATATATATATATATATATAAATTTACATATATATATATAGCATATATATATATATATATATATATATATATATATATATATATATTATCATTATTATTATTACTAGCTAAGCTACAACCCCAGTTGGAAAAGCAAGGTGCTATAAGCCCAAGGACTCCAATAAGGAAAAATCGCCCAGTGAGGAAAAGAAATAAGGAAATAAAGAAACGATATAAGAAGTAATGAAAAATTAAAATCAAATATTTTAAAACCATTAACAACATTAAAACAGATATTTGATATATAAACCATAAGAAGGAATTATGTAAGCCTGTTCAACATAAAAACATTTGCAGCAACTTTGAACTTTTGAAGTTCTACTGATTCAACTACCCTAAGATTAGGAAGATCATTCCACAACTTGGTCACAGCTGGAATAAAACTTCTAGAGTACTGTGTAGTATTGAGCCTCATGATAGAGAAGGCCTGTCTATTAGAATGAACTGCCTGCCTAGTATTACGAACAGGATAGAATTGTCCAGGGAGATCTGAATGTAAAGGATGGTCAGAGTTATAAAACTAAATCATATATATATATACATATATATATATATATATATATATATATATATATATATATATACATGTATATATATGGATATATATGTATAGCCTATATACTAAATTGTATACACAAATTTTCAAATTTTTAGTATCCATAAATGAGAGAGAGAGAGAGAGAGAGAGAGAGAGAGAGACACTTATAAGCATTTCTTGACTCTTTATGGTCTTTCTATGCCAGTCGACCCCCGCAAAATTTCTCAGTTCGATAATCCATCGTCTTCTCTTCCTTCTCCTGCTTCTTTTATAATGTTAGGAACCCATTTTCTTATTCTTGATGTCCGTTATCTGTTATTCTTATTATATGTCCTACCCATGTACATATATATATATGTATATATATATATATATATATATATATATATATATATATATATATATATATATATATATATATATATATATATATATTATAAGGACATTGTCTTACCCGCCGTGTTTCCTCCCCCTGAACTCTTTTCTGTATATTGTAACTTTATTATTTACTCCACAAATTGAATTTTTGTATAACGATGTTCCGCTCTTTGAGAGCTTTATTTTAATGTATAATAATGTATATTTCATGAGGCTACCGCCATGATATTTATAATTTATATTTGAATGAAAACACAAATGATTTTGGCAGTTGGAGAAGTTTCCCTTTAGGGCTCTCTTTAATATAGTGACCGTTGCATGTTCAGTAAATTCTCTCTCTCTCTCTCTCTCTCTCTCTCTCTCTCTCTCTCTCTCTCTCTCTCTCTCTGATTTGAATGAGCTGAACCTAATGCCCTTTACATAAGAAAACACACGCCTTAAGTATTTATAGAATCATCCGGTATATTATGAATAAATAATATCAGTTTATTCCATACCAGGACTAAATCCATGGCACTTTAAAGAAAACTTACTCTTTTATAGGCATAATGACTGGATAACTGGTATAAATTTCATTGGCTTGAATTTCCTCACTGGGCTATTTTTCCCTGTTGCTTTTCCAGCTTTGATATGTGCGGGTACCACCATTAGATCTTGGGTAGTGCCATAGCCTCTGTACCATGGTCTTCCACTGTCTTTTTGGTTGGAGATCTCTTGCTTGAGGGTACACTCGGGCACACTATTCTATCTTATTTCTCTTCCTCTTGGTTTATTAAAGTTTGTTATAGTTTATATAGGAGTTATTTATTTTAATCTTGCTGTTCTTCTTGAAATATTTTATTTCTCTTTGTTTCCTTTCCTCACTGAGCTATTTTCCCTGTTGGAGCCCCTGGGCTTATAGCATCCTGCTTTTCCAACTAGGGTTGTAGCTTAGCAAGTAATAATAATAATGTTAAATAAGC
>NC_090750.1:93962244-94139744 GCF_036898095.1 Palaemon carinicauda
GATAGTATAGTGCATGTCTTGCACAAAATACCTTCTTTTGGATATACAAAGTTGCCATATAGTATCAAATTTGTGTCTACATAAACAGTTACTTCTACTGCCAATAGGTGCCCATACCATCGCTGTGTCCATGAATTTCTTGAGATTACGAGCCTATATTGAATAATGAATATCGATAAATCATTAAATGGAATATAGGAACCATAGCTTCAAAATTAAAACTGAAGTTTACATGGTAGAATGGGCCAATTTATAAGATATTGTTTTCTTAATTTAGTTTTGTTTCCCTAAATAAATTCGTCTGCTAATAATAAATCTCTATTTTTAAGGTTTTTCTATATAATTAGCTATCTCTAGAATGTAATGTCCTTTAATGATTAAATGTATTCAATTCTAAGACTTAGCATTGCCTTTAGAATGGTATATTAATGTTTTATAAGCCATAACACCAAATTCTTATTTTTGCCACGTTACCAAACTAGATGACTAAAAACCCTTCAAGATTTCTAATTTTACAGTCAAATAAAACATTAATTGGATCCAATGCACTCTATTTCTTAAATATAATTGTATTTTGTAGCATTATTTTATAAGAAAAATATTTTATCTGAAAGAATTTGGAAGCTTAGACAATAGTTTTTTCTTTTAATGAATGATCCTTGCCAAGAGAAAAGTTGGCATCAGTCTCTTCTAATATATTTGTATCATCAATTTATATATATATATATATATATATATATATATATATATATATATATATATATATATATATATATATATATTAAGAATTGAATATATTACTCCAAATAAAAATAATTTACTTATTTTAATATATTCGTCTCGTACTATTATTATTAATATTATTATTATTATTATTATTATTATTATTATTATTACTTGCTAAGCTACAACCCTAGTTGGAAAAGCAGGATGCTATAAGATATATAAGGGCTCCAATAGTGAAAATAGCTCAGTGAGGAAAGGACACAAGGAAAAATAAAATATTTTAAGAAGAGCAACAATATTAAAATAAATATCACTTTATAAACTATAAAAACTTTAACAAAACAAGAGGAAGAGAAATAAGATATGAGATCTAACAGTGTGCCCGAGTGTACCCTCAAGCAAGAAACTCTGACCCAAGACAGTGGAAGACCATGGTACAGAGGCTATGGCACTACCCAAGACTAGAGAACAATGGTTTGATTTTGGAGTGTCCTTTTCCTAGAAGGGCTGGTTACCATAGCTAGAGTCTCTTCGACCCTTACTAAGAGGAAAGTAACCACTGAACAATTACAGTGCAGTAGTTAACCCCTTGGGTGAAGAAGAATTGTTTGGTAATCTCAGTGTTGTCAGGTGTATGAGGACAGAGGAGAGTGTATAAAGAATAGGCCAGACTATTTGGTGTATGTGCAGGCCAATGGAAAATGAGCCATAACCAGAGATAGGGATCCAATGCCATTTATTATATATTAAAAATTGTGTGCCAAATTTGAATGCAGCTGCTTCTAGTCTACTGCAGGACAAAGGCCTCAGGCATGTCCTTATTCATGTCTTGGGTTTGACCATTTTCATCACCATGCTGGCCACCAAGGATTGGTGATGGTGGGATACTTTAGACTGATTGTTTACAGCAAACCAAACTAGTATGGGTGGCCCTGAGTAGTACAGCTTTGCTGATCACGGCAATACACAAACCTTTTCACCATGTTAAGGTATCCCTACTCAGAAAGGGATATATATATATATGTGTGTGTGTGTGAGTAACGTATATTCACAAGCTAAATATGGTATATTAACATTAAGTTAATAATAATAATCTATAAATCAGTTTCATAACACACATGCATGTAAATTATTATCATTATCATTATTATTATTATTATTATTATTACTATTAGCTGACGCTAAAAATTTCGTCTACGGTGTTTTGATGACGTCATTAGACTCATTCTTTAAAATATCTTATTATTAGTTAAAAACGACATTGTGTCTCAAGGAATTCGCACAAGGAACGCTTCCTGACAAAATCAGCTGATCGTTTGTAAACACTTTCCCTTTCATCCGACCAGGTTGGTCCCCGCAACACGCAAAACAAACCACTTTCGCTTTCATTTGACCGTCCCCGCAACACACGAGCAGACTACTACTGTCTGCCCTATTATTATTATTATTATTATTATTATTAAACTACGAACGAATAGCAACTACTGTACTTTATATAGTAGATTGAGCCTGGACTGTATATTTAAACTGAAACACTATTAATAATTATTGATTTTACGACTAGAAATGTCTATTGCTGAGAAAAAATAAGCATAAATTGTATAAATTTGACGGGAGTTTATCGCACATAAGGTTTGTCCATGTTTCATCAGTAGGCCTAAAGCCTGAATGAGGCATATAGCAATTTGTTTCATATCAGGAGTCATCTCCTTTTAAAGTAAACACACACACACACACACACACACACACACACACACATATATATATATATATATATATATATATATATATATATATATATATATCCCTTGGTAATAGGTTGGTCAGGACACCAGCCACCCGTTGTGATACTATCAGTAGAGTTATTGGATCCTTTGACTGGCCAGACAGTGCTACATTTGATGCCTCTCTCTGGTTACGGCCAATTTTTTCTTTTCCTACATATGCACCAAATAGTCTGGCGTATCCTTTACACATTCTCCCCTTTCTTCGTACACTTAACACTACTTTCCTCTTAGTAAGGGTAGAAGAGACTCTTTAGCTATGGTAAGCAGCTCTTCTAGCAGAAGGACACTCCAATATAAAACCATTGTTCTCTAGTCTTGGGTAGTGCCATAGCCTCTGTACCATGTTCTTCCATTGACTTGGGTTAGAGTTCTCTTGCTTGAGAGTACACTCAGGCACACGATTCTATCTTATCTCTTCCTATTTTATATTTTTGTAATTTATATCTGAAAGATCTATTCTAATGTAACAGTTTCTGAAATATTTAATTTTAATTGTTTATTACTTTTTAATATAGTTTATTCATTTCCTTGTTTCGTTTCCTCACTGGGCTATTTTTTCATGTTGCCATAATTTGCCCACAAACTGAAATATCTAAACTTGTCCTGCATTTTCCACTATTTGTTTATTTAATGGTTTATTAAATACTTATAAACAACAATGCACATTTTCATATAGATAAAGTTCAGTTTTGATAAATTCATGGTATTTATAATTACGAAAAATTGAAATAAAAATAATGTACTAATTCTCAAAATTTTTTGAAAATTAGTTGTATAATTTTACATTTTTCATATAAAAAGTCACGGAATATATAAAATATATTTTCTGTTTTATTCATTATCGTTTTTTATGCATTCAAATTAAACTGAATTTGAATTTTACCAAAAAGAAAAAAAAAATTATCAGCTGGCCAGGATCAGCTGATTGAATGACCATTGCCAAGTTGGAAAAAAATCCTTCGTAATTCTTGCAATTTGAATCCACTCAAAATCGTATATTAAAAAGTTATCAGTAATTGAAATTACATTAAAATATCATTTTAAATTATTGATAAATGAATAATAATTTAAATAATACGATATTTTTAATTTTATTAGGATTTTCCATACGTCTGTATTCATTTCTTAACATTGTTGTCTGGACACACTGTCTTCTGTTTTCCTCTCTCTGTTGTCTGTACGATGGGTCACCTGAACTACTATTTCCTCTATAAGTAAGTTATTTTAGGTGTTTTTATTATGTTTTATTATATTTAATTAAAGTTTTAAGTACATGTGAACGGTAAAAGCTGCTTAAACTACACCAGGTCTTATAAATTACAGATTTTACGATAGAAGATTGAAATTTCAAAATGGTGTGGCCAGAACTTTTGACCGGCCGTGTTTAGGGGCTATATATCTTTATATATTAATTGCCACTATTTGATATATTAGTTTTTTTGGAAGCAGTTACGTTATTTCCTGTTTTATATTGTCGTACGAGTTGTAACAGCAATGGGTTTGTCACATACAGTAGCTATTTATATAAGAAAAAACTTTTTTTTTTTAAAACTCGCACAGCAAATTACGTAAGAAAAATCATATTTTCTTAGATTTCTTGTTTTATATTGTTCTTTTGATGATATTTTCACAAGTATATCCATCTTTTTTTTTTTAATCACCACCACCCTACACAAACCCCAGGTGAGAATTGGTCTTTGGGGGGGGGGAATGAACCCCAGGTGAGATTCTGTCTTTAGGGGGTGTGTGGCAATGTAAACTACCCTTAATGTCTATGATAATAAGAGCTAATCCAAACATAAGAAAACTAGCAAAGAAATTCTTATATATACTAAATTAATGGTGACATTATAGTTACAGACGGAACAATGTTTTGAGCCGAAAGAAAGTTCTTCCTGTAGTAAATAATGGTTTTTCATTGAATTTGACCTTCATTTCAATAGCAAATTAACCTGAAAACCCATTTGACCATCTAAGAAAGTGGATATTATTTATATATCTATTGATTTTTGCCCTCTATGGGCTCGCTTCGCTCACGGAGAAAAAAGAACGTTGAGCACTTATGTACTGGCAAGCGTTACGTGATGAGTCGTGGATGCTAACCCCATTGATCATTATTTCTCAGGTAATTAAGTTTTTAGTTGTAGTGAAAATGTAAGTTTTTAAGAAAACCAACGTTTTTTCCTATAGGAAACGCCTGTTATTTTGGAAGAAAAGCTTTTTTCGTCTGTAGCTATTTTAAAATTGATTCCTGTTTTTATAGTGTTCTGTTGGTGAGAGATCCCCTACAATAATGCCAGGTGAGAATCTGTCTTTAGGGGGATGGCAATGTAAACTACCTTTAAGTCTAAGGTAGTAACTGCTGATCCCAACATAACGATAACTAATAAAGAAATTCTTTATTTCTGCTAAATTAACGTGGTAAAACCACTGGTGTAGGTATGGGGTGATAGACGGTTGGATTTTTTATATGTTCCCCCCTAGGCCTCCAAAGCAGGGGAAGAAAATATTTATTTTTCATTTCCTCACTGGGCTATTTTCCCCGTTGGAGCCCCTTGGCTTATAGCATCCTGCTTTACTAACTAGAGTTGTATCTTAACAAGTAATAATAATAATGGTAACTTTACAAACTCGATGCCCCAGTCCCCCAAATCTCTAACTACCCCCTAGGGTGAAAAGAACCCTTTGGAAGGAGTGCGGCAGAGGTACCATGCTCGAACACCGTTTTCTCCCTAGCACCATTTTCTATATCTTTAACATGTTCCGATCTCAAGCACCGTGATGTGGCATCGCTCGAGGGTTTTTGCACGGCCTGGGCTCGCTTCGCCTGCAAATAAGCAAAATCTCACTAATGCTTCCTTCTGGGAAGCAATATGCGGATGCGCATCGCATGCCAGCTGCGTCTGTCACTATTTCTGGGACCATAATATGTTCAAGCATTATAAAACTGACTTGAGATGTCATATAGTCTTGCCTTATTAGTCGGAGTCTCATATTTCCGGGTGAAGGGTTACGAATTTTGGCGTTATGAGTTAACATATTTATGACATTTAAATATCTTTTGGAAGAACACTTGCTACTGTACTTAAAATCGTCAAAGTTTGGAAATTGTTACGGAGGAGTGTTGAACTAGGTTAGTTTACAACCCTCACAATTGTCAAACATGAGACTCATGACTGAAATAAAGATTTTTTTAATTGAAGTGTACCCCCAGAGCACACTTTTTAATGAAGTTAATGAAAACCCAGTACAACCTGTTGTTTAATATTTATCTAGAATCTGATTGGGAAATTTTAGGTGACGCTTAGTCAAATCCTCAGAGGTAGAGATGGGTAAAGTGCAACAAATGCATAAACAGGTCTTTGTCTTGAAACTGCCAATAGCCACTTATTATTATTATTATTATTATTATTATTATTATTATTATTACTTGCTAAACTACAACCCTAGTTGGAAAAGCACAATGCTATAAGCCCAAGTGCGCCAACATAGAAAAATAGTGCCATAGCCTCTGTACCATGGTCTTCCACAGTCCCGGGTTACAGTTCTCCTGCTTGAGGGTACACTCGGGCACACTATCTTGTTTCTCTAACTCTTGTTATTTTGAAGATTTTATAGTTTACATATGAAAGATTTATTTTGTTGTAATTGTCTTTAAGCTTCTCTTGTAGTTTATTTCCTTATTTCTTTTCCTCACTGGTCTGTTTTCCCTGTTAGAGCCCTTGGGCTTATAGCATCTTGCAATTCCAACTAAGGTTGTAGCTTAGCAATCAATAATAATAATACGTAACGAGAGCTACTAATTGTGACATGGGAAACATAAAACAACAACTTGGAGGAAAGTTATTAAACTTACATTAATTTGAATATTTCTCATTATGGATTTGTGCAAAAAATGTGTTGCGAAAAAATGTCGCGTTATTTACCCAAGAAAAACAAACTAGAACGTCGTTTGTGTGTGGAGATAAACGAAATTTACAGTAATGGAGAAAATAAGTGTTCCTGGTGTCAGATTTTAAACATTGAATTATTTTGTTGCGCCATTTGATGGGCGTAATGTAAATTATAGGCATTTATGAGACCATAATAGTGACCCATGTGATAGGTGTGTGCAGCATATCCACGTACCACCTGGCAGAACAGAGGAGCAGTGATTTATGTTTATTTGCTAGTGAAACGAGCCACGGCATAGCCAAACATGGAGCTTTTGTAGTTAGTGGGAATGAGTTGGAAATTAATGTGGGGAAATATTTACTATAGCACAACACTCCTAATGAAGGAAATAGGAAGTGTTACTTTTGTATAGATACTTTGAAGTGTTCCGATGTAAGTTGGGAGAAACTCCCCTCAAATTGTTTTTGTTTGGACGGGGCTCCCCTCGCTCTCCAAGCGGAAAGGTAGCGAGAAAGTTACCGGTACATAGAAAAAGGTACACTATTACAATCCAGGGAAGTGCTTGGAATATATTGCTGCTAATGTAGCTTGTATCCTACTATGATATTCAGACTGTAGCTTTCATTCGACTAATGATTTAGGTAGGAAAAGGTGAAAATTATTAGTGTATACATTTATTTAATTTAAGGAGTATTTCTTTAGGTTGGAAGTGTACTTACTTTAGGAAAAACTTTTTCTAAGGAAATGTTTTCCCGTCCTAAGTTATATAAATTTTTGGTCTCTAATGTGAATCCATTGCTATTATGTTAGTTTGCAAGACTTCCTGGTTCAAGGTACAGTACTTAAATCCCAAAAATGTCTATTTTCAACTTAGGTTCAGAGCTTGGTACTGAACGATACGAGCCTTTATATAACGACGGACAGGGACACGTGGATAGAACACTGTCTATGCTAAGCTTCCCCCCCTAACCTAACCTACAAACAGTGTCCTTACCTACAAGCAGTGTCCTCACCTACTTACTTAAAGGGGAGCTAAGACCCCCATGGGAATCCCCTTAGACTGCCCCATTCTTAGCGATAGGATTGAAAATAGGCTACTGAAACTTACTATATCGTAAGAAATTATCTTGATGTGCATTGGTTTATCATTTATTATTATTATTATTATTATTATTATTATTATTATTATTATTATTATTATTATTATTACCTGTTAAGCTACAACCCTAATTGGAAAAGCAGGATGCAATAAGCCCAAGGGCTCCATAAGTTTTTGTTGTTTATATATGAAAGATTTATTTTAATGTTACTATTTTCAAAATATTTTAATTGTTCATTACTTCCCTCATAGTCTATCTTCCCTGTTGGAGCCCTTGGGCTTATAGCATTCTGCTTTTCCAACTAGGGTTGTAACTTGGCTAATAATAATGATAATAATAAACACAGAATAGTGTGCGTGGGTGTATCCTCAAGCAAGAGATCTCTAATTTGACATTTGAAGACTGATAGAGAGGCTATGGCATTACCCAAGGTAAAGATTGAAGAACAATGGTTTGATTTTGTGAGTGTTCTTCACCTAGAAGAGCTGCTTACCATAGCTAAAGAGTCTCTTGTACCCTTGCCCTTAAGAAGTAAGTAGCCACTGAACAATTATAGTGCAGTAGTTATCCCCTTGAGCAAAGAAGAATTGTTTGGTAATTTCAGTGTTGTCAGGTGTAAGAGGAGAGAGGAGATTGTGGAAAGAATAAGCCAGACTGTTTGATGTTTGTATAGGCAGAGGCAAAATGAGTTGTAAGATTTGCATTTTCGTAGGAACAAATCACAAAATTTTAAAAGTAAACCCGTCGTCTTATGTTACTCTTCGTGCCCCAACAACCCCAAAAGTCTCGGATTTAAGGTCAAATTGGGAGCTCGGTGGCGTGTCAGGTTGAGTTGGCTAACTACTGCCACCTCTCGATTAAAGGGATCACGTTTCTATTGTTAAGAAAATACATTTATCATTTGCTTTTGGAATGTATTCAATGCATGAAGGTACACCATTCTGGCATCCTTGTTCTTTAGGCAGTAAAAGTTTTTGCACAGAGAGAGTAACTGTTAAACTCTGGCACACTATTCTATCTTGGTTCTCTTCCTCATTGTTATTTTGAAGTTTGTATAGTTTATATGTGAAAGATTTATTTTAATGTTTTGTTCTCAAACTTCTGTAGTTATTTCCTTGTTTTCCTTTTCTTCGTATATACAGTACCTATATACTGTATGTGTATCTATAATTCCATTTTGTATAAACACACACACACACACACACATATATATATATATATATATATATATATATATATATATATATATATATTTATTTATTTATTTATTTATTTACCATCGTAATCTCCTATGCCTATTGACGCAGTCATCTCTATAATGAGCTTTTAAAACAATACTTCTCCATTCATCATCATCATCTACTTCATAGTCCTCAGCCATGTAGGCCTGGGTCTTCCGAAACTTTTAGTACCTTGTGGAGCCCAGTGGAAGGTTTGGTGAACTAATCTCTTGGAGTGCAAAGATCATGTCCAAACTATCTCCATCTACCCCTCACCATGTTCTCATCCACATATGGGACTTGAGTAATCTCTCTTATAGTTTCATTTTCTAATCCTGTCCTGCCATTTAACTTCTAATATTCTTCAGAGGGCTTTGATGTAAAATCTACAAAATCTGTTGGCTATTGTTTCATTGTTATACCACGACTCATGTCCATACAGTAACACCGATCTCGCTAAACTGATATATAACCTGATATTTTTATATGTAATTTCATGTGATGTGATATAAAAATTTTACTTAACTTAACCATTGTCTGATTTGCTATTTTCAATCTTTCTGATATGTATTTCTTTTTCAGATTATGAGGCGGACTTGTTTTACCCAGCAAACCTCCACTTATATGTAAGTGTAATTCTAAAAATGCCGTTGTTACATTTTTTTATTCTGTAGTTAGTATATTTAATGAACTTTTATCTTTAGTATTTAATAGATTGTATAATTATATCTTTAATTAATCTATCTTTAGTATTTAATAGATTGTATAATTATATCTTTAATTAATCTATCATCATCATCTATCCCTATTGACGCAAAGGGCCTCGGTTAGATTTCACCAGTCGTCTCTTATCTCGAGCTTTTAAATTGATTTTTCCCCATTCATCATCTCCTATTTCATGCATCATAGTCCTCAGCCACGTAGGCCTGGGTCTTCCAACTCTTCTAGCGCCTTGTGGAGCCCAGTTGAAAGTTAGGCGAACTATAGTCCGTTTCTTTTAGCGAGGCAGATTTGCACCGACTTGCAGCGGTGTTCTTTTAGCTCGGAAAAGTTTCCTGATCGCTGATTGGTTAGAATTATCTTGTCCAACCAATCAGCGATCCGGAAACTTTTCCGAGCTAAAAGGGCACCGCTGCGAGTTGGTGCAAATCTGCCTTGGTAAAAGAAATGGGCTATAGTTATTCTTAGCGTTGGACTGCTTTTCCTGTTGGAGCCTTAGGTCTTGTATCATTTTGTTTTTCCATTCAAGACTATAGCTTGGATAGTAATAATGTTATCTGATGGTCCTCTTGGTATTTTTCACAACCCATTACTGTACTTTCATATATACAGAAGGTCCTCAACTTAATTTTCAGTGATATAAACACAAATCCAAATAAAAATAACAAAGATACAGAAATACTGTAATGAAACAATATATCATTTGATACATACATACATACACATATACCAAGGCACTTCCCCCAATTTTGGGGGGTAGCCGACATCAACAAATGAAACAAAAACAAAAAGGGGACCTCTACTCTCTACGTTCCTCCAGCCTAACAAGGGACTCAACCGAGTTCAGCTGGTACTGCTAGGGTGTCAAAGCCCACCCTCCCCCGTTATCCACCACAGATGAAGCTTCATAATGCTGAATCCCCTACTGCTGCTACCTCCGCTGTCATCTAAGGCATCGGAGGCAACAGCAGGGCCTACCGGAACTGCGTCACAATCGCTTGCCATTCATTCCTATTTCTTTTGATATAGTAGTCAAAACAGCATTTGTAATAACTTTATATCTATTTCATATGGAACCTGACTATTTGTTGACTTTTGTAGCTAGAAATCATGGGCATGAGATTCAGGTTAGGCCTCTTACCCTTGGCCAAGATTTAACAAAATTGGGCTTAAAACAATTAAACTTGCTAACAGCTTCTTTGAACCAGTTAACCCTTTTACCCCCAAAGGATGTACTGGTACGTTTCACAAAACACATCCCTTTACCCCCATGGATGTACTGGTACGTCCTTGCAGAAAAATGCCATAAAAATTTTTTTTTTCATATTTTTGATAATTTTTTGAGAAAATTCAGGCATTTTCCAAGAGAATGAGACCAACCTGATCTCTCTATGACAAAAATTAAGGCTGTTAGAGCAATTTAAAAAAAATATACTGCAAAATGTGCTGGGGAAAAAATAACCCCTTGGGGGTTAAGGGTTGGAAATTTCCAAATAGCCTGGGGGTAAAAGGGTTAAGTTTGTAAGTTGATGACCTTCCGTACATAAATGGTTTGGCATTGAAAACAAGTTTGTTGCTTATGCAGATGCTACTCTTTACATCAATATTATTTGCTGGTTGTAAACCCTTAGTTACTGAATCCCTTGATAGACTCTTTAACTACGGTAAGCAGCTCTTCTAGGAGAAGGACACTCCAAAATCAAACCATTGTTCTCTAGTCTTGGGTAGTGCCATAGCCTACGTACCATGGTCTTCACTGTCTTTGGGTGGAGATAGCTTGCTTGAGGGTACACTGGGGAACACTATTCTATCTTATTTCTCTTCCTCTTGATATTTTGAATTCTTTATAATTATGCATGATTTATTTTAATGATATTGCTGTGCTTAAACTTTTCTTGTAGTTTATTTCCTAATTTCCTTTCCTCACTGGGCTATTTTCCCTGTTCCAGCTAAAGTTGGTTCATACAGTAGTGCTAATTATTGGGATAAAGTAGAACCCTGACAAAACTTGAATGTATGATTGTGTTATTTTTATTATTACTTGCTAAGCTACAACCCTAGTTGGAAAAGAAAGATATAATCTCAGGGGCTCCAACAGGGAAAATAGCCTAGTGAGGAAAGGAAACTAGGAAACCTAGAATATTTCAAGAAGAGTAACATTAAAATAAATATCACCTATATAAACTATAGAAACTTAAACAAAACAAGAGGAAGAGAAATGAAATAGAACAGTGTGCCGGAATGTACCGACTAACCCAAGACAGTGGAAGATCATGGTACAGACGCTATGGTACTGCGCAAGAGTAGAGAACAATGGTTTGATTCTGGAGTGTCCTTTTCCTAGAAGAGCTGCTTACCAAAGTTTGTCTCTTCTACCCTTACCAAGAGGAAAGTGGCCTCTGAACAATTACAGTGCAGTAACCCCTTTGGTGAAAAAGAATTGTTTGGTAATCTGTGTTGTCAGGTGTATGAGGACAGAGGAGAATATGTAAAGTATAGGCAAAGGGAAAATAAACCGTAACCAGAGAAAAGGATCCAATGTAGTACTGTCTGGCCAGTCAAAGGACCCCATAGCTCTCTAAAGGTAGTATCTGAAGAACAGTGCTCCTCAACATCCAGATCTTTTTATGGACAAAATCTTGCGGTATAAGTCATTTTAAATCATCAGAGTTTTTATTGTAAATATACTTTTACAAATTGTGATCTGTCGTCAATTACCCCAAAAAATATTGGCCTTTTAAGAAAGTAAGAGTTTTGGTGATCAATCTATTGTAAGGAAATGTTTTAATTATTTTGTTCCATCTTGTTTTGAGTGTTGTTCTCCTGTCTGGTCTTTAGCTCCTGACTGATTTTAATTTGTTTGACAAAAACTTGGCAATCTTAATTTCCTTCTTCCTTATTTGGATAATCTGTTGTTGGTACGACCATAAAACAATATCCAATATCCATGTCGGCATGGATTCGCAAGGTCATCGACCTGGCAGTTAATCCTGACCCTTCTCCACCACGATGACCCAGAGCTCAGACATAAAGGGCATTGCAACGTCCTCGGTGTTAAAAAAGAACTACTGTGGCGCAGGTATTGCAAGCGGGCATGTGGAAGTGTTTTAGACCTTCACCACCCACAGGAGCATTGAAGCAATTTCCATTGGTCCTGTGGTGGTGGCACAAGTGGTCTAAACACCTCAAGTTCCTTGATGGAAAAGTAGCAGAGAGTTGAGGGCCGAGGTTACCCAGGTTAGTCTGGGGTGAATGAGTTAGAATGATTGGTTTCTTTCTATCCTTCACCTTCCTCTCCCTTGGGGAATCATCCTCATGGTACTCGGCACAGCTGATCTCACTACTCTGCTGGTTAGATCCATTTTCTGTGTAATTTAGTTGAAAATTATACTTGTTGCGTCCTCAGTACCCCTAAAGAGAAGAAATTGGATGAGGTCTAGTACTCCGATTCCTATGACTGAGAACCCGTACCTAGACCAGCCACATTGCTAGTGTTGCAAACACACAGCTTGCGCAGGCCGCCAGTGTACAACATTTTTTTGTGAAGCGCTGGGTTCCTACTGATAACAATCTATATCGTAACGAGAGAACCTTGGTCAAATGCCAAGTCAGTTGGCACAGACCTCCTCCCTCCTACGAGGTAAGTCATCCCCTATAAATTGCGAGAGTTTGTATAGAGTGATGGAACAAATGACAATTATAGAAGTATTTATACAAATTGGCCTGCTAGCCCTCTCCCCCAAGAAAGTCCTGCCTGCAAGAAAAGAGGGTGATCAGCCCAGGTGTGTGTGAGTAAGCTGGGTAGCCGGCTACCCCTATCCCTCCTGCCATCTAGCGGTTGGGTTAGTTATCCCTCGATAAAATTTTATGGCCCTTCTTTCAGCCATGCCCAAAGTAATATCCCCTATAAATAACTCCAGGTTTGTTTCGTTAGGAAAAATACAAATTACTTTCAAATGTCATATCACAAAACATTGCATACCCATACATCTGTATACTCTCTCTCTCTCTCTCTCTCTCTCTCTCTCTCTCTCTCTCTCTCTCTCTCTCTCTCTCTCTCTCTCTCTCTCGTGTTTAAACCATTTTCTTGCAATAGCAGAGATAATTCGCCGTCATCGGATAGCTCATAGTTTTATAACTCTTGCAAACTGTTGAACAATTTATTTGAAATACATGGGCAATATTTGCCTTCTTCTCTCCGCTATCTGGTTTCTTGATAATGGCTACTTTCATTTCCACTGAAATGGCTCGCCATTTCTTCACACTACCAGCACTATCGCCACTAATCTTTGTGCTTCAATGCACTACCACTAGCAATCTGCTTATCAGCCATAGATAATGTTATTGTAATTTATGGTATTAAGGCGGAGGTAATACGCACAAACAGCCACGAATATCACAGTAGCAAACACAATAAATTTTGAACACAGCGGATTGGTGCTGCTTACCATTGGCCGCGGCTGGATCAGGACCCAGTCGGGAGTGGCGCAAATTACAAAATTATAACTCCACGGAGTTTGAACATATTTCTTACTTGCGGTAGTTGTTTGTGAATCTGAAAGTTTGCAACACGGATGTGTGTACTGCATACTGTAGGTAATAGAAAAATTGATAAAAATGTTCTTTATTGTACAGTACTGTTAGTGTTATAGTAGTTCATTACATTCGTACATTTAAGTATTTTCATTTAACCCTTTTACCCCCAAAGGACGTACTGGTACGTTTCACAAAAGCCATACCTTTATCCCCATGGACGTACCGGTACGTCCTTGCAAAAAAAATGCTATAAAATTAATTTTTTCATATTTTTTATAATTTTTTAAGAAAATTCAGGCATTTTCCAAGAGAATGAGACCAACCTGACCTCTCTATGACAAAAATTAAGGCTGTTATAGCAATTTTAAAAAAATATTTTGCAAAATGTGCTTGGAAAAAAAAAACCCTTGGGGTTAATGGTTGGAAAGTTCCAAATTGCCTGGGGGTAAAAGGGTTAGAACATATTAACCTCCACTTTTCACAGTAAAAGTACTGTCTTGTTAAAAAAACTTTGCTACATTTTTAACTTAATGAATCTACTTAATGTATAGAATATTTAATCTAATGACCTTATAATAAATTCTTTATTCCTCAACTATCAACTCGGTTGAGTCCCTTGTCAGGCTGGGAGGAACATAGAGAGGAGAGGTCCCCTTTTTTGTTTCATTTGTTGATGTCGACTACCCCCCAAAATTTGGGGAAGTGCCTTGGTATATGTACATACATACATACATATACCAAGGCACTTCCCCCAATTTTGGGGGGTAGCCGACATCAACAAATGAAAAAAAAAAGGGGGGGGGACCTCTACTCTATGTTCCTCCAGCCTAACAAGGGTACTGATGATTAAATAAATTTGACATGCTTTTCGTTTTTAGATTTAGCTAAACTGTACATTTGTCTCCACTCTTACTCACTTAGTCTACACACATTGGTAAATCTCATATGGTAATATAGCATTTGAAACTTTCCAAATATGTATTGCACTTACCACGTCAGCATGGAGACATATTTGCTCTAGAGGCCACTTTTAGGCCACTTTACTTGAGACCGCATCATCCTTCTCAAGAGTCACTTCTATAAATATTATCGGTCATGCTAACTTTTTAAAACATGCAAATATTTCTATTCTCCACTCCTCATTCAACTAATAGTATACTTGTATGTATTGACCCAGAATAAATTGTGAAACAGCATAGATACAGGACATAGTCTCCATTATTTATCCAGGTCCAGTTGTTCGTAAATCTCTACACCAAGCTGTATTCCTTGGCAATTTCTAATGATTTTTTTAGTTTCTTAAATATTTTTTAAAAAACTTCCTGTTTCATAAAAGCCATTTGTTTCCTATCTTTATTCTTGATTGCCTAACTCATTTAACATGCCTACAGCTAGTCTTCTGTAGTGAACGACACCTCGCAGTAACGGGGGATTTTGAGGAGGGAGAAGTCTAATTGGAAAGGGACCGCTGGTAGTGGTATCACTCGCCCCAGTTTTAATACCGACACCCTTTAGGGGTGAGCGAGCTGGATATATTCCTGGCATTCCATGTAACTTTTTTCTTTGGTATATTTAGCAGTATTTATACCTTTGAAATGGTGCTTTAAGGAACATTTCACAGAGCGACACAGGTTGAGCCCAGAAATAGCTTTTTCCTTCAAAATCCCTTTTTTATTCACTGTAGCTTTTATATTTTGTAGTTTTCATGTTCATCACACTTCATTTTTTCTAAATCTCTTCTTACCCTTGTATACCAATGAACAGTTCCTACTGTACCCAGCAATTCATGGTGAAGTTAGACAAAATATCCGCTTATTTCACCTTATTTCTTGAACTCTAAAACTACAATTAATCCATTTTCACCTTCATTTTACACAAGTACCTATTCACGCACAGGCACTTTAGTACACTTAGTTTTACCTTAAATAATGATCTTGAAACCTTACTTTATACAAATTTTACACTTAAGTATTACCCCTGTTATTATTATTGTTGTTATTATTACTATCCAAGCTACAACCCTAGTTGGAAAAGCAAGATGCTATAAGCCCAGGGGCTCCAACAGGGAAAAATAGCCCAGTGAGAAAAGGAAATAAGGAAATAAATAAATGAAGAGAACAAATTAACAATAAATTATTCTAAAATAAGTAACAACGTCAAAACAGACATGTCATATATAACTATTAACGACATCAAAAACAAATATGTCATAAATAAACTATAAAAAGACTCATGTCCGCCTGGTCAACAAAAAAGCATTTGCTCCAACTTTGAACTTTTGAAGTTCTACTGATTCAACCACTCGATTATCATCTGTTTGCAGATAATAATATAGTATTGTTTTAAAAACGCTACGTAATACCTACCCAAGTCATGAGTCTATCAATCAAAGCTGCGTTCCAACTTATACTGCAGTGTTATCTTTTATATTGTCATCTCACATCACCATATTACATGTGAAACCTTTTTTCGTCCTTTGAATACAGTATGCATTCTTTTCAAGTATAGGATGCATCTCTTCAAACAGTTTTTATACCCAGGTCTACCAAACTTCATTTTTAATAAATTCCTGACATTCTCTTTTTCACATCTTAACCCTTTTACCCCCAGGCTCTTTGGAAATTTCCAACCCTTAACCCCCAAGGGGTTATTTTTTCCCCAGCACATTTTGCAGTATATTTTTTTTAAAATTGCTCTAACAGCCTTAATTTTTGTCATAGAGAGGTCAGGTTGGTCTCATTCTCTTGGAAAATGCCTGAATTTTCAAAAAAAATTATCAAAAATATGAAAAAAAAAATTTTCTTAGCATTTTTTTGCAAGGACGTACCGGTACGTCCATGGGGGTAAAGGGATGAGTTTTGTGAAACGTACCAGGACGTCCTTTGGGGGTAAAAGGGTTAACTATATATACACACACTCCACATGACCTTCCATTCCACAACCTGTACATGGGCTTCTTAAAGCCTAACCTATTTTAGAAAAATGATTCTTTGGGCCATGATAATCATACATACATACATACATATACCAAGTCATTTCCCCCAATTTTGGGGGGTAGCCGACATCAACAAAGAAACAAAAACAAAAAGGGGACCTCTACTCTCTTGTGTCCCTTGTTAGGCTGAGAGGAACGTAGAGAGTAGATGTCCCCTTTTTGTTTTTGTTTCTTTGTTGATGTCGGCTACCCCCCAATATTGGGGGAAGTGCCTTGGTATATGTATGTATATATGTATGATTACAGCACTCCACATAAGTGCTATGGGATCTAATCCAGTATTCTTGAAACATTTAGCGTAATCTGACTCCTGTAACAATCTTTCACACGCGGATCTACTTTGCCGGAGCTAAAAACAGATACCCATTGACCACCTAGTTATTCTTCTCACCCATTCCATTGTTCTTGAAATACCCTTCAATCTGCCTTTTCTTCTTATATCCCTCTTAGACTTTGCAATCATATCTCTTCACTCCGGTGTTGACAGCATGTACTCAGTTACAATATATTTTCATTCTCTTACACTTTCATTCTCATACTGCTCTTCAAATGTCTTATCCACAACATTAGGCTGCTGGTTTTCAAGTCTGTTTCCATATGACTTAAGGACATTTTGTTTTGAAAGCTATTCAAAAGGAACAATTTCTGTTTGGACAGATAAATAGGTGTTAGAAGAGGTAGAGCATTTCTGTTACACTGAAGTCAGGAGTCAAATCGAGAGGCATTAACAAGGAGAAATAGTCTCCCCCAAAGTCCTCTTATATAATGTTGTATTAACCCTTTTACCCCCAGGCTATTTGGAAATTTCCAACCCTTAACCCCCAGGGGGTTATTTTTTTCCCAGCACATTTTGCAGTATATTTTTTTTCTAATTGCTCTAACAGCCTTAATTTTTGTCATAGAGAGGTCATGTTGGTCTCATTCTCTTGGAAAATGCCTGAATTTTCTCAAAAAATTATCAAAAATATGAAAAATAAAACTTTTATAGCATTTTTTTGCAAGGACGTACCGGTACGTCCAGGGGGTAAAGGGATGGCTTTTGTGAAACGTACCAGTATGTCCTTTGGGGGTAAAAGGGGTAATAAAAAAAGGGAAAGCCTTGTACAATATGGCTTAGCGACATTGGCTGCACAGTCAAGGAAAATGGTACATACATTGATAACGGTGGTGGTACAGTTTGGTTTGGGTTGCTAATGTGGCAATGTAACTGTTAGGTTCTTATAGAGGGGAGAGATGCATGGGATAGTTTATTCAACAAGACAGCGAGCTAATATACAGATAGTTGCGAACAAAAATGACAAAATTCAAACCAAAAGAGACATTTGATAGCAAACTTAAACAGGTTTATATTACTAGAGCAGGGGAGAGCGAGAGAAAAAAAAAACTAACGTTAGTGTACGATCATGTATGAAACTCGTGCTATACACACCATGTTCTTGTTTTCCCTTTTTTTTTATAAGAATTGGATATGCAGACTTTGATGATCTATTGCATGATGTACTTTTATCACAGTGTGCGTAAGTTCAAAGTTGGTATACAATTATACATACAGTACTTATATCTTTTACTAGATGTTGGCTTAGGCTGTCACATTAATTCGTCACCACAGATCAGACATTTTTATATGTTCATATCTATCATGGGGTAATTATAAACATACAATTGTGCCTTTCACATATAATACCCCTTTTACCCCCAGGCTCTTTGGAAATTTCCAACCCTTAACCCCCAAGGGGTTATTTTTTCCCCAGCACATTTTGCAGTATATTTTTATTTTAATTGCTCTAACAGCCTTAATTTTTTGTCATAGAGAGGTCAGGTTGGTCTCATTCTCTTGGAAAATGCCTGAATTTTCTCAAAAAATTATCAAAAATATGAAAAAAAAAAATTTTCATAGCATTTTTTTGCAAGGACGTACCGGTACGTCCATGGGGGTAAAGGGATGAGTTTTGTGAAACGTACCAGTACGTCCTTTGGGGGGTAAAAGGGATACCTGTATATCATAGTGTGAGATATAATAGTTAATTCACAGCAATCTATAACGCCACCCCTAACAAAATGCGTTCCATTTTTCTCAATACGGCAGCCTGTGTTTCTGCATTACAGAGTAGTATAGGCCGTATTGCATATGGTTTTCCCTTCTCTACTAATTGGACATTATATAATAAGATCTTCGGTGCAGACAATTTTTTTTTATGATGCTGCTACTTTTCTGTAGGGCCCTCTTGCTTCCAGCTTTGAATTCCACTGTAACAGAAATACCTTTCCTAAGACCTTTATCTGTCCCAGCAGGTTAATTTACTTGATCATTTGCTTTATATTTGATTTAAAATCACTTAACCCTTCTACCCCCAAAGGAAGTACTGGTACATTTCACAAAACTCATCCCTTTACCCCCGTGGACGTACCGGTACGTCCTTGCAAAAAAATGCAATAAAATTTTTTTTTTCATATTTTTGATAATTTTTTTGAGAAAATTCAGGCATTTTCCAAGAGAATGAGACCAACCTGACCTCTCAATGACAAAAATTAAGGCTGTTAGAGCAATTTAAGAAAAATATACTGCAAAATGTGCTTGAAAAAAATAACCCATGGGGGTTAAGGGTTGGAAAGTTCCAAATAGCCTGGGGATAAAAGGGTTAATAAACATTACTTAATCCAACACACATCTTGACACCATCTGTCAGCTTTATGATCTTGAACCACATATTTCTATGCAACTTTGTTGGTGGTTTACATATTTTTCATTAATCCTGGTCTGGTCATCATTAGGTTCATTTTGTTATACATGGATTTTCAAATATCTTAATCGGTACTAACCACCACCACTTTCTCAGATTAATATCAATGCTTCACTTCCATAGATGATTGTCTTTTTAAAATCTATTCATGATGTAGTGGTTATTGGGGCTGTGAGGACAAGATATATTTTCTTTATTCAACAGTTTTTACAATTGCATGTGATCACACAATTTACTTTCATATGCTCACAACTCTACCGTTAATGATAATCATGAAACTGACCTTCGTATTTATTTTCCCTCTTAACGAGAGAATGCCTTGATGAAGTCATTGGGCTTCAGCACGGTATATCATTCCCGTGCTGAAGGCTTGTGACGGGCAAGAGGGCTCTCGAACTGGGGAATTTCTTTTTCTCAGTTTGACTCTAAATTTCTCTCATTCTTTTTCTATTACCTCTTATTGCTTATTCCTCCTTCATAATTATCAGCTGTCTCCAACCTTGCTGTCAAAACTCTTTTACCCATTTCACTGTCCAGGTTTTTTAGAGGGGACATTGTATCCATGATCGGTTTTTATTTCAAAATCAATTGTGGGAGCTGTGGTGGTCTTGCCAACTGCCCGAAAACGTTTGGACACCTAGGAGTGTCAGTATTCCCATACTGGCACGCGGAACTATCTCTTAGGAAATTTGGCCTTCGGATTCCAGGGGTTGGCGATTTCATAGAGATAGGACTCTCGGCATTCTGTCCGGTTTGCCTGCCACTATGATTAGAGTGGGGATGATTGTATTCTTGAAATGCTCTCAGTCCCATCAAGTGGGTTTGGCATACACTTGAGCCACTCTAATCATAGTGGTACCATCCCTTTGTGGTAGGGTAGGGAGTGGACATTTGGTAAGCAGCTTTCGCAGGTGTCATTGGTGGAGAAATTAATTCCAGGAAAGGCTAACGGTGTCTTCTTTGGAATTTCAGACATTCTTAATATTTTCTCTCCCTTAAACTTTATTTTTTTCCATTGTATTTTTTTCATTGTTATTATGACCCCTTCCCTCCCCCCAAAAATAATTAATGAGTAAACTTAATGTTCCCCGTACCCCTGGATCAAATGGCGAACCCCAGACACCGTTGACAACTTCTGCTTGTTTAAGTAAGGAAAGCTCTGTTGACAACCTCGGCAATAAAAAGGATTCCTCCAACAATACTTCTCTGACCAGTGTAGTTAAAGACAATTTATCGGCACTGATGGAAAATGATTCTTGTAATAACAGTAATACTTTACTCTGGTTCTGGCTCATTACCAGATCCAACAAAAGATCTGAAAATTCTCCTCTTAAAAAACATACCATTTGGTTGTAGCTATGACATAATTCATGAAGCCTTCTGTAGATTTGGGGCAATCAAAGAAATTTTATTGGAGCTTAATGGTAGTAAAGGCTTTTGGGAATGCTTTGGTATCATTTTCAAGTTTTGAGATTGCTTTAGAAGCAAATAAAAATTTAGAGAGTATAAAAATTGACAATTGTTTGATTTCTGGGGCTCTATGTGATAAAGCACCAAGACACCTAGAGGTATATAAACCAGAAGAATGGATGGAAAAAGAAATAGAGCATAGACTTCCAGAAGTAAGAACCCCCAAGCCTCCAACATGGATAATTGCATTTCGGAAGATAGATAATTATAACTATTATAAAATTAGTAAATTTATACAAAAAAAGTTGGTTTAATTAAAAGTAAGGATATTAGCTGATACGGTAAGCAATCTGTTTTGATTAATGCAAAATCAGATACTCAAGCTCACATGCTTTGTGGCATGAAGATTGCAGAAATTGATCCTATTAAGGATATTAAACCACATATGAGGTTCAGCTATGGTAAAGGAGTAGTTTTTGATAAAGATCTATATGAATTTTCAGAACCAGAAATTCTGGACATGTGCCCTGCTAATGTTTGGAAAGTAAGTAAGATCCCTCAAACAAGCATGGTAGTTTTAACATTTAAAACCCCTGTTATATATACCAGATCATATAATTATTGAGAATGAAAGAGTACATGTTCGAGAATATAAACCTAGGCCTTTACAATGCTTTAATTGTTTCAAGTACGGTCACCCTTCCCGGTACTGCAATAATACGAAGATCTGTATTAAGTGTTCTTTGTTAGAACATGGCCAATGCAACAGAGATACAACCTGTGCAAACTGTAAAGATCATCATAAATCAAATGATAAAAGATGTAGAGAATACAAGAAAGAAGAAGCTGCAATCTTGAAAGCAAATGCTGAACATATAAGTGTAGGTTATGCAAAGTATTTACTCAATCGGCAACTTAATTTTGCTCGCGCGGTTAAGATGCCACCAAAAGATTATAATCCACTACCCCTTACTACCACAGGGGGACCAGTGGTAGCACCTGGCCCGTCAGGTGCATCTCCCTTACTGTTAGTGGTAGTAGCCCAGCTACAGTGATGCCTCAGGATACGAAATTAATCCGTTCAGGATGCGGTTTCGTATCCTGATGTTTTCGTATCCTGAGTCGCGTTTTACATGTAAATAGCCTAATCCGTTCCAAGCCTTATAAAAAGTCACCTTTTCTTTCATAAACACGCTAAACTGTAGTAATAAACATGCATTGCAGCCATTTCTATCATTCAATAATTAACACAACCGTTAAAAACAGCCTAATCCATTCCAGAAACCACTATGAGATTATTCAATAATGTACAGTACGTAGTTATAGCCAAGTTATCCCCCCCAAGCCCAAAGAAAACGGTCCGTTTTCTTTACTACGGTACGATACTGTATAAAAGTTACGGTACTGTATGTACGTAAAGCATTTAGATCAGTGAAGGTGTATTGTTACTGTACCTGTACGTACACCTAAATTAATTATTGATACTGTACCTGTACACTCTGAAAAAAAGGTTACAGTTAATTAGTGTAACAAAAAAGTTGAAACTTACCTTTTGAGTGAGACGATGTCCGATAGCGAAGTCGCGGCAGAGGAGGATGGCATAAGGCAGAAAACGTAACAAGTGACAGACTACGTACAGTAATTTACACACTTAACACATTAACACTTAAACTTTACAAAATAAAAAAAAATGGCAGAAATAATTAACACTTAACATTACGTATGGAAAACTATAAAATGAAAGAAAAAATTACTTTAACACTTAACGGTAACATAAAACTTAAAATTGAATTTTTTTTTTTTTTTTTTTTTTGCCTTTTTATAACTTTACGTTTTTCTTATTTTCTAAATCTCTTCTACTTCTTCATCACTTTCTTTTTTCTGTTTCTTTTCTTTACTTTCACCTTCTACTTCTTCATCTCTTTCTTTTTTCTGTTTCTTTTCTTTACTTTCACCTTCGTCTTGGCCTACCAATACCGCTGGCCTCTTTAATAAGAAACTATCCATTGAAGCTTGTTTCTGCCTACTTTTCAACACATTTCTAAAATGCGTTAGGCAAACGTCATTGCAGTGTTGAAGCGCACGGTTGGTATAAACTTTTTCTGGATGTTCCTTTTCGACGAAGTCTGCCATTTTATGGAAACATGCAAGAATTTCCTTAATGTCTGCCGTTTTCAAAGGTGCAACATCCTCCTCATCACCGCTAGAGAACTGCTCTTGAACATCACTCACTTGCATCGTCTCCAACTCCTTCCAGTCGTCCGTCGTCAACTCCTCGTGGTGCTCCTCGATAAGTTCATCGATATCTTCCGCGCTAACTTCCAGCCCCATGGACGTACCAAGATGTACGATGTCAGCCACCTCAGACTGCTGAATTGGTTCAGGATCGTCAACGATCTCGGCTTCTCCTCCAGGCTTCCCGAACCCCTCGAAGTCTCGTGCAGAGACAGCATCGGGCCACAGCTTCCTCCAAGATGAGTTTAGGGTACGCCTCGAAACTTCCTGCCAAGCGAGATCGATGAGTTTGAGGCATATCACGATGTTGAAGTGATCTTTCCAAAATTCACGCAGAGTGAGGTTTGTACTCTCTGTGACTTGGAAACATCTCTTGAAGAGATGCTTCGTGTACAATTTTTTAAAATTAGAAATAACTTGCTGGTCCATGGGCTGGAGGAGAGGGGTGGTGTTAGGCGGTAGATACAGGACCTTTATGAAGGAATACTCGGCCAGAAGATATTCCTCGAGGCCAGGAGGGTGAGCTGGAGCATTGTCCAACACCAGCAGACATTTCATAGGGAGGCGCTTTTCTTCCAAATATTTTCGGACAGTCGGACCGAAGCAGACATTCACCCAATCAATGAACAGTTGCCTCGTTACCCAGGCTTTTGCATTCGCCTTCCACATCACAGGAAGGTTCTCCTTAATAACTTTGTGGGCTTTGAAGGCTCGGGGATTTTCTGAATGGTACACCAGCAGGGGCTTTATCTTGCAGTCCCCACTGGCGTTTGCACAAAAAGCAAGGGTAAGCCTGTCCTTCATAGGCTTATGTCCGGGTAGCCTCTTCTCCTCCGCCGTGATGAATGTCCGACGAGGCATTTTCTTCCAGAAAAGCCCAGTTTCGTCGCAATTGAAAACTTGCTGCGAAGTGTAGCCTTCCTGCAGAGTCAACTCCTCGAACGTTTTAACAAAGGCTTCGGCAGCCTTCGTGTCCGAGCTGGCTGCCTCCCCATGCCGTACCACTGAATGGATGCCAGTCCTTTTCTTGAACTTCTCAAACCACCCACGAGAAGCCTTAAACTCTGGGGGTTCCTGCTGGGATGTTCCTTCTCCTGCTCCTTCTTCGGCCTGAGCACGCACGAGATCACCGAAAATGGCGGAGGCCTTCTGGCAAATTGTAGTCTCAGTGATGGTGTCTCCTGAGATCTCTTTGTCCTTGATCCACACAAGAAGCAGCCTCTCCATCTCGTCATGCACGTGCGTTCTCTTGTTGGAGAAAATAGTGACGCCCTTAGAAGGTGTTGCTGCTTTGATGGCCGCCTTCTGCTTCAGGATGGTGCCTATCGTAGACGGATTCCGGCCATACTCCTTGGCGATCGCACTTAAACGCATGCCAGACTCGTACTTTTTAACGATTTCAAGTTTCGTCTCCATCGAGAGCATCGTCTTCTTCTTCTTTCCTTCGGCAACATTCTTGGGACCCATGGCTTCAGTAATACGTAATATAATACACTACGTAACGTTATATACAGTCTATGTATAGTAAACACTAATACAGTACAGTGCACAGTAACGAAAGTTTATTAACGATAACACGTGGCGTACGAATGTACTGTATATTAACACAAAGTCAAACAAGCGAAAGCACACAACACAATGTCTGTTAACGATACCGCGGTCGGAACGAAAAGAGAGAGAGAGAGATTAACGCCCGTGCGTAGGCAAGCTGGGATAGTTGCCGACCAATAGGAAAGCAGGATCTTATGGCGTCAGCTAGCGTCTGAGTAGGGAGATAACCAATGGGTGAGCGGGAGGCTGTAAGTGAGTCTACCCAAGTTCAAAGTCTGGCGGCGCGCGCTTTTTAAAATTACTCTCGGCGAAGAGTTGGGATCTCGTAAGGTTTTCGTATCCTGAAATTTTATCCGTATCCTGGGGCATAAAAATCTTCGAATCACTTTTCGCATCCTGAATTTTTCGTAAGCAGAAACTTTCGTATCCAGAGGTATCACTGTATCTGGGTCAAGTGCTCAGCCTATAAAAGCCAGAGCACAAACCACCAAAGAGGTCAATATGGTTTCCAATACACCAAAAGTAATGTCACCGATAGGAGCATCTCCCCTAGAGGTAGTAGCCCAGCCTTCTGGGTTAAGTGCTCGAACTGTTGAAGTTCTAGCACAATCCTCCAAGGAAGCCAATGTGGCTTCCACCACCTTAAATGTATTGTCTCAGGCAGAATCTCTACCTGATTTGATGGAGATTGGAAAGCAAGATCTTCCAAAGAGGAAAAGGTCCCCATCATCCTCACCTTCATCTAAGTCAGGTAAGTGCCCTACTGCTCATGATCTTAAGGTTGACTCTTATAAAGATCCTAGAAAGAAAGAAAAGAAGAGTGGTGGCCTAGTAAAGCCTTCCATCTCCAGGCCTTACATGGCTTCATCTGAAAAGTCCCAAAAGACAAATGAGACAAAAAAAAATAACAAAAGATGATGTCTATCATCCAGTGGAATTGCAGAGGTCTAAGTACTAGCATTGAGCAAATAAAAACTTTAACCAGGGACTCAGACACGAAGGTAATTTGTCTACAGGAAACCAAGATCAGTGACAAACCATTTAATCCTGGACTCAATTATAATTTTTGTAGATCCCCTCCTTTGCAAGCTGCAAGAGCTCAAGGTGGTACAGGTTTTATTATTCACAAATCTGTAAAATTTGAAACAATCCTACTCAATACACCACTACAGGCATGTGCAGTTAGAACTCATATCGGGAAAAAAATTACTTTATGCTCGCTATATATTGAACCATCCTTAGAACTTTTCCTCTTAGATCATGCTGGTAATCCAAGAAGGCTTAGACTTTCTGACCTCCAAGACCTGATCAATCAGCTTCCTGCCCCTTTTATTTTAATGGGTGATTTTAATGCAAAGCATACTTTATGGGGTGGAAATGTGTGCGATAGATGGGGTAATCTTGTTGAAGAATTAATTGACAACAATGATGTAATACTAATGAATGATGGTTCTCCAACTAGGTATGATGTATTCCACAACTCTACATCAGCCATTGATTTGTCAATCTGTTCCTCATCCATTCGATTGGACTACCTTTGGTCAGTAAATGAACACCTACATGACAGTGGCCATTGGCCAATAATGTTAGATTATGTCCATAATCTTCCTTCTCAGTGTCCACCAAAATGGAAGATAGACTAGGCAGACTGGGCAGCTTATGAAAACTGTTCACTCACCGATAAAGAGTATGATGAATTTACATCTCCAGTGCATGCCTATCAACATCTTGAAAATATTATTGATGATAATGCTAGCAAGTTTATACCTAAAACATGCGGTTTACCTCATCGCTCTGTAGTTCCTTGGTGGAGTAAAGAATGTGCCAACGCAAGAAAAGGGACCCGAACTTGCTTCAGAAGATACTTGAGAACAAACTATGTAGCAGATAGAATAGCGTACCTCAGAGCCTGTGCCAAACAAAAAGGAACTTTTAGTAAAGCAAAGAGAGCATCGTGGAAGAAATATATATCTAATATTAATACCAAAACTCCTTCAAAGGAAATATGGGACAAGATTAGAAAACTTCAAGGTAAATTCGTCCCTAAGCCTCTACCAATATTAAGGGAAAATAATAGATATATATCTGACCCCAAAGATGTAGCAGAGGTTCTTGCTAAGCACTTTGCCCATGTATCAAGTGCTGACAACTATTCCCCAGCATTTCAACAAATTAGAGCATCAACATCTGTTGTTCCTCCTGCTTCTTCAAATACTGAAGCTTTTAACCTGCCTTTTAGTATGGAGGAGATGCAAAATGCTATCTCTAGCTCTTCTTTAACTGCCCCAGGTGAGGATGGCATCCGGTATGAAATGATATCACATCTTCCAGTGGATACCAAGGAATTTTTATTAGAAACCTTTAATGGTCTATGGGCTTCCCATACATCTCCTGATTCCTGGCATACTTCAATTGTAATTCCAGGCCACAAGTCTGGTAAAGACCCAGAACTGCCATCTAGTAATAGGCCCATATCCTTGACCAGTTGCATATGCAAACTATTTGAGAGAATGATCAACAACAGACTTGTGTGGTATCTAGAATCAAAAAATCTTTTATCTAACAGGCAGTTTGGTTTTAGGAAGAACCGAAGTACT
The DNA here is from genome assembly GCF_036898095.1 of Palaemon carinicauda. NCBI lineage: Eukaryota > Metazoa > Arthropoda > Malacostraca > Decapoda > Palaemonidae > Palaemon > Palaemon carinicauda. Next base: position 93,989,757 of record NC_090750.1, read on the forward strand.
CTAGACCCTTTGCTGATGTTATCAAGGGAAATTTCAAATGCCTTTTATAACCAAAACCAGGTGGTGGGTGTCTTTTTTTTGACCTCGAAAAGGCATATGACACCACCTGGAGGGGTGGTATTTTAAAGCAATTGGCCTTGTGGGGTATAGGAGGACATATGTTCTCTTTTATTGAAGAATTTTTATCAAACCGCTCAATTAAAGTGAGAGTAGGGTCAGAACTATCTTCATCCTACATGCAAGAAGAAGGTGTCCCCCAAGGTAGCGTATTGAGTGTGACCTTGTTTGCTGTTGCTATTAATAGTCTCTTGAGTCACATACCTCCTGGCATACAAGGATCACTATTTTTCGATGACTGCAATTTATTGTAGTGGATCATCTGCACTACAAGCATGCCAGAATCTTCAAATTGGAATAAATGCTGCTTCCTCATGGGCAAATTCTCGTGGATTCATGTTTTCTCCTCAGAAGACCAAAGCCATTCGCTTTACTCGTACTCGTAAAAGGGAAGAGATCCCCACCCTTTTCTTAAATGATTGCATTTTGCCATATGAGGATAATGTCAAGTTTCTTGGAGTCATTTTCGGCAAGAAAGTGACATATGGTCCCCATATAAATGACCTATCTATCAGGGTTAAGAAGTCACTGAACATTCTGAAAGTGATATCGCATTTTGATTGGGGTGCTGATAGAACAACTTTGCTTAGAATTTATACATCTTTGTGTCTGAGCAGGTTAGACTATGCATGCCAAATATATGGGTCAGCTACAAAGACTTTACTTGGAAAACTTGATATTGTTCACAATGCTGGGCTTCGCATCTGCACAGGTGCTTACAGAACATCTCCCATTGACAGTCTCTATGTTGATTCTGGCATACCTCCCCTTTCCATTCGCAGAGAGGAGTTGAGTTTGAGGTTTTTAGCTAGGTCCCTTGCTGTGAGAAACAATCCTAACTGTAAATATGTTAGGGCGCCTTTAGATCGGGCTCCTAACAGATCTAGAGTGCCTAAGCTTTTGGAAGTACAGCTGAAAAATGATGCTAGAGAAGTAGGCTTGTTAACAGCACAGATAGCAGAGGTAGGATATCCAAAGTCTCCTCCTTGGTGTAATCCACCTGTTAAAGTATGTTTTATGGCAGGAGGGAAAAATACCTTACCTAGTAGGGTAATGAAAAGTGAGTTTTTAAATCATGCTGCTCAACATCATGGGAAACATGTTTTTACAGATGGCTCCAAATCGGCTGCAGGAGTTGGAAGGGCAGCTGTGGTGGGGGATATTGTTATTAGAAGGAAACTCCCATCCTCTTGTTCAATATTTACTGCTGAGCTGTACGCAATAATTCTCGCAGTCCAACATATTTTTAGAAATGGCAACCAAAATAGTTTTTATACAATTTTTATGGATTCCAATAGTGTTTTACTCTCATTAAAACAAATTATGCCTGGCCATCATCTAGTACAAGAGGTGCAGGACTGGTTAGTACTTCTGCAGTCTAGGAAGAGTATCAGTGTTCACTTCTGTTGGGTCCCTGCCCATGTTGGGGTGGATGGAAATGAACAAGTAGATAAGGCAGCAAAGGAAGCTTCAGGGCTAAGTAATCCATCCCCCTTGAGTATTCCTTACAAAGATCTTAAAAGTGAGATTCATCTTTACTGTAAAAATAAGTGTACTGTAAAAATAAGTGGCAAGCTCGATGGTCTGGACTGACCACCAATACAAAATTGAAACAAATCCACCCATTGGTGGATAAATGGTCATCTTGTAATTCTACAAGTAGGAGGGATACCATTATTTTAACTAGGCTGCGTATTGGCCATACACATGCAACGCACAATTATTTAATGAATAGTGGGGAAGGGAGACAGGCCCCTCTTTGTAGTACCTTTCAAGTGACAATGGATGTTAAACATATTTTAGTCGATTGTCCTGTTTTTAATCTTCAGAGGAGGACACATTTACTCCAGGACAAACCTTTAAAAGATATACTGGGGGAAAACTGTAATACCCTGAACTTGAGAAAATTTATACAAAGTATTGGGTTATATTACGAGCTATAATTTATTTATTTTACCCTTTTAATCCCTATTTATTTCACATCTAGATTTTATTGTATGAAAGTGTTGCGATTTGTATTAAATGTTAAAATGATACTAAATGGTGTGAGTATACAGATATGATTAAATGATGTTCGTTATATAGCGCTGAATGGCCTTTGATGCCCCAGTGCTTGGCTTAATGCCTAAATCCTATATTCAATTCAATTCAACCCACCCCTAACTAGCGGTGGGTAGTTAAACCGCGACAAAAAATTCATCGGCTGATTTCAGCTTCGCCGAAATAATACTCCTCAGTAAAGAGCTCCAGGTTTTTATTGCTAGAAAAATACAAATTACTTGCAAATTTGTCATGTTTCATAAGTTGGAATTTTATTGAAACCCCTTTTGGCTTGCCTTTTCTCCTTGGCTAACTTCTTGTAATTTAACACGGGCAAACCTTTCCTCACATTCAAACACATCAATAAGCTTCCAAATAATGGTGTGACTAACGTTAACTTTGTGTTTCAGGGTGCAGTGCTGCTGAAGGCTATTAAAGTGTAGTATAAACAAGTGTCCCTCGTCTGTACATTGATGCCGAACATTCTATCTACAGTGCATAGGATTTTGACTGCCTGTATCCACTGACATCATCAACTGGCAGGAAGGTAAGGGCAAGAAAACAGGACATTTAAACAATCCAAGAAAGGAAGTGCTTAGTTTAATCCATTCTTTTTCAGAACTTTTTCCGGATGCCCCAGGTAGAACCCTGGTTTTAAGCCATGATGTTGACGTGGGGGGTGCTTCCCCTTTAAGAGTCCTTACCGTCTGAACGCTGTAAAATTGAATTAGGTCAGTAAGGAGATCAACTACATGTTGAAGCCTGACCTTATTCAGCCATCAGTGAATCCCCGGAGCTCTCCTATAGTACTGATGTGGAAGGCGGATGGCAAGTTCCGCATGTGTGTGGATTATCGAAAGGTTAATACCCACACCAAAGGTTATTCTTTTCCATTACCTCGTATTGATGACTGTCTGGATCGGATCGGATCGGCCAAGTTTATTACTAAGTTGGATCTGTTGAAAGGGTACTGGCAGGTTCCATTGTCCGATCGTGCTCGTGAGATATCTGCATTTGTTACTCCTTTCGGACTTTACGAATGTAAGGTTATGCCCTTTGGCATGAAGAATGCTGCATGCACTTTTCAGAGATTAATAATGAATAGGGTCAGTTGCGGTCTGGAAGGAACAGATATTTATATTGATGATTTCCCTACTTGGATGCAAGTTACTACTGTACCTGCCGTTTCTTGGTGGTGTAGCCTAGTGTTTCCTCCGCGGCATGGGCCATGGCGTTTCTGAGGGTGGTCCAGTGGTGCTTAACAGTGGCCTGACCCACGGGGTCTGCGAGGTGTTGTTCGCAGGCCGCCTTGTAGTTCTATGCCACCTGTGGGTTGCGGAGCTTACTACAATCAAAGCGTTGGTGTGGTACGCTGTCAGGTGCCTTTCTGGGTGGTCGTAGGGTCGTCACGGAGAGTCGGGAGATGAGGAGTCTGTGGTCCGTCCAGCATTCGTCCGCTCCGGGCATGGATCGGGTGATGCGGACGTCTCCTCGGTCTCTGGCTCTGGTCAGGACGTAGTCCAGGGTGTGCCAGTGTTTAGACCGTGGGTGTCTCCATGTGGTCTTTTGTCGTTTTGCTAACTGGAAGATGGTGTTGGTTACCACAAGTTGGTGTTCTGCACACAGACCCAGTAGGAGTTGGCCATTGGCGTTGCAATTTCCAATGCCATGGCGGCCGATGATTCCCTCCCACAGGCGATGGTCTTTGCCTACTCGGGCATTAAAGTCGCCAAGCACAACGAGCTTGTCATTGGCGGGCACTGCCTGGATAGTGCGGTCGAACTGGGTGTAGAAGGCAGCTTTGTCATCGTCGGTTGAGGATTGGTTTGATGAGAATGATGCTACCATGTCTCTTCTCATTGAAACCAAACGACAAGCACCCCTGACTTTGGAAAACCAACCAACAGCAGCTAACAAATGTGCTCACAAGGTGGCTGAAGCTGGTTGCCAAAGAGGGATCCGTGAAGCCCAAAACACCTGGTGGCAAAGAAAAGCTGCAGAAATACAGAGTTTCGCTGACCAACGTGACCTGCGCACCTTCTATGCAGCAACAAAGGAAATATTCGATCCCACACGGTCATCAGTGGGCAGCCTGAAGGACGCGGATGGGGCCACAACCATCACCAACAGCAAGGGCATCCTGGCCAGGTGGAGGTCTCACTTTGAGAACCTCCTCAATGACCAAGCAGACACCCCAGACGATCTCCTGCGAATGACTCCGCAGCATCCCGTCCGTCACTGGATGGCACTACCACCTTCCATCCATGACTTCAACAAGGCCTTGCAGTGCATGAAGCCCGGCAAAGCCCCAGGGCCAGACAACATCCCGTTGGAGCTCCTCACTCACGGTGGCCCCGGTTTGAGGAACCGTTTGATGCTCCTTATACTGAAAATATGGGAGACCAAGACCCTCCCCAGTGACTTCCGCGATGCAAACATTGTTACCATCTTCAAGAAGGGAGACAGGAAGAACTGTAACAACTACCGGGGAATATCACTACTAAGCATCGCGAGTAAGATTTTCGCTCGGATTCTCCTTGACCGCCTCCTTATTCTCGCAGAAGACGTCCTGCCAGAGTCCCAGGGCGGCTTTCGACCTTCCCGCGGGACCATAGACATGATCTTCTGTGCGCGAGAACTACAAGAGAAGAACCTCGAACAACAACAGCCCATAATGTTCATCTTCTGGGATTTGAAAAAGGCCTTCGACAAAGTACCTCGACCTGCCATGTGGGCTGTCCTCAAAAGATATGGCTGCCCACCCGATTTTGTCAAGCTGGTGCGTGCGCTCTGTGACGGAATGGTTGGGAGAGTCTGCCACCAGAACTCTCTTTCAGACCCATTCCACATCAACGGAGGCCTTAAGCAGGGCTGTGTTCTGGCCCCAACGTGTTTCTCGCTATACACCGCAGCAATGCTCAACGAGATTCCCCCAGTCGTTAGCTGATGCATACAACTCTGCCTACGAACGTTTTGGGATGCAAGTCAACACAGATAAAACCAAGACCCTCGTCCAACATCCACCAGGACTGATGCTCCCAAACTTCAATACCATAATGAATGACCAACTGTTAGAACAGGTGGACCAGTTTTCCTACCTAGGGAGCATCCTAACATCAGCTCCCACAAGCAAAAAGGACGTTGAGAACAGGATCAGGGCAGCCCACTCCGCCTTTGGCCGACTCAACTGCCGCGTATTTAACAACCACGCACTGACAATGACCACCAAAATAATAGTGTTCAGGGCAGTAGTCCTCTCCACGCTCCTGTATGCATGTGAAACATGGACGCTATATAGAAACGATATTAAAAACCTAGAACGCTTCCAACAAAGGAAACCGAGGCAGATCTTGAAAATTCCCCTGGGAGAGCCACACCACCAACATTGAAGTCTTAGAACGTGCCTCGCTGACCAGCGTGGAGGCCACCATCATCCACCACCGCCTCCGCTGGATAGGACACGTGCATAGGATGGATTCATCTAGGCTCCCAAAGAAAATATTCTACGGAGAACTGACCACGAGGATCCCCGTAAATGCGCTATAAAGATCAACTAGAGCGCTCCCTGGCTCTAACTGACATCGATCCTTCCTCATGGGAAGAAACAGCCAGGGACAGGAAAACCTGGAGAAGTACAGTACACCATGGCACCGTGGACTTCGAGGAGAGGAGGAGACAAAACGAGGAGGCTAGGAGGAGGAGAAGGAGAGAGCGATTAGAACAGCCCCGCCCACCACCTACCCTCCCTTGTGAACACTGTCCGCGACTCATCCACCACAGACTAGGACTTAACAGCCACATCAGGCATAAGCACCCACCCCATAGATAGGAGGCTGATGACTAACGACAGAACTCAATACTCGGACACGAGTGGGCGCCGACGACGACTACTGTACCATGAGATCATGCTCTTCTATTGGTCGGCATCTACTGTACTGTATCCCATCGTGCATCTACGTATGGGCGTTCCTGTGTCTTCACGTTTCGGCAACGGTATTGTACGCAATGACTTGGTGTTTGTGATTTCGCTTGCGTAACAATTTTACTGTAGTACCTACTGCTATCGTGTGTGATCCTACGATACATCATTAGCCATGGGTCCTAAGAAAGTTGCTGATGTTTAGGGAAAGAAGAGTATGATGCTTTGCATGGAGATGAAGATGGAAATAATAAAGAAATACGAGGCTGGCATGCGGTTAAGTGTGCTCGCGAAGGAATATGACTGAAATCCATCTAGGATGGGAAAGATCCTTAAGCAGAAGGAAGCTATCAAAGCAGCAACACTTTCTAAGGGCGTAACTGTTTTCTCCAGCAAGTGGAGCCACCTCCATGATGAGATGGAGAGACTGCTGTTTGTCTGGATAAAGGACAAAGAAATGGCTGGAGAAACTATCACTGAAGCGATAATCTGCCAGAAAGCCAGCGGTGGGTAGTTACACCCTGACAAAAAATTTATCGGCTGGTTTCAGCTTGGCCGAAATAATACTCCTCAGTAAAGAGCTCCAGGTTTTTATTGCTAGAAAAATACAAATTACCTCCAAATTTGTCATATTTCATAAGTTGAAATCTTATTGAAACCCCCTTTTGCCTTGCCTTTTCTCCTTGGCTAACTTCATGTAATTTAACACGGGCAAACCTTTCCTCACATTCAAACACATCAATAAGCTTCCAAATAATGGTGTGACTAACGTTAACCTTGTGTTTCAGGGTGCAGTGCTGCTGAAGGCTATTAAACTGTAGTATAAACAAGTGTCCCTCGTCTGTACATTGATGCCGAACATTCTATCTACATAGGATTTTGACTGCCTGTATCCACCGACATCAACTGGCAGGAAGGTAAGGGCAACAAAACAGCATATTTTTAGGCTAAAGTTATCCTCTTCGTGATATGTACATTGTACGCATCTCCCCAGTATTTACTAGATCTTTTACCAGCCAAACTTAATAGTCCATTCTTCCATCTGACTAGTGTCTTTATTTACTGCTGTGACCCAGTTCCCTTTTCTCGACTAAGATAATTCTTCTGTAGTCTTCCTTACCCACATCTTTTTCATCTTTCTCACTACCTCTCTCTCTATTCTCTTCCCTCTTTTATCCAATAATCACTAATGTCCCCTGTACCTTTGTTTCGTTATTCTCGGGTACACCTATGTCATCCATGCTGTTGTCCCCATTTCCTTTAACCTTTGACATTTCTTTTTCTGTTACTTTACCTTGAAGTCTTGTAATGTGTATCCTAGCTATCTCTCTCTCTCGGTGAACTACCATGTTTGGCCATGACTTACCAGACACTCCTACTACCTCAGCAGGCCTATTCCATTCCTTTTGACCCTCTCTCTTGTAAACACCTCATCTCCAACTACTGCCTCCTCAAAGAGAACATTGCGTTTTAATTTAAAGCAATTCTTAGTTTGCTGCAAGACACTTTTTTAATGAAAGCCTCTCTAAGCCTTGTGCACTGGATTCAATGTATCCCTTACTACCCCTTCTTCCGTACTTATCTCTCTACTAGCTGGATTTGAAGTCTCCCCTACTAAATTTGGTAATGCAGGATTTCTACCGAAAGGTAGCTGATTAGGTGAAAATTTTTCATAATTTACTAAAAAATTTTGCACATACCACCCATCTCAAAGCTATTGGCTAATTCGCATCTTCCTCATTTCTCATTTTCCTCGGACTTCCTCTGAAGATTCCCAACTGTTTTCTTGCACTATCCATTGCCCCATGGTGATTCTGCTTCTGTAGCCAACAATTTATATTCCACGTTTCAGTCATTGTTCTAATTTTTTTGATTTTGGAACAACTCTATTATCAGAAAGTAGTTTACAAGGTGCTCCAAAAAATGCGAACCACCCATCAATGCAGGTTCTTATGATAATTTCTGGCCCTTTGTCATTAATCCAGTATGCCTGACATCATCTGGTGGCCATATTAACAATAACTAAAAGCTTCCTTTCTTCGTTCTTTCCTATATCTGAAGCCAACCTCATTAAATATTCTATTTCAAGAAAATCCAATGATTCTTTTTATACTTCCTACATATTTTATAAGTTGCAATTAAATCTGTTATTAGCCTCCTAACTTGTTCCTTTTCTCCTCCACCCAAACCATCACTCCACTTGGCCTTTTAACCTCCATATCTTCTCTCCTTACTTGTCCAAACTGTAGGAGTAACTTCATAAGTGCCCCTTTAAATCTCTTTGTTACTTAGTCCCTTCCATCCCAAAAACATTTATTTTCTCTTTTTCTCTCTTCAGAATTGGTAGTCTTAAATGACTCGGTTCATCCTCTCTCAAATAAATTCTTATTTCACCTAATGCTTCTATTTCTACAAGAGTTACGTTCATATCTATCCTCATACCCATCCTACTCGGTTTTCTTCCCTATTAACCATGGTATGTCACCTTGCAAAATTTCTGTCTTCAAATAAAATTTCTTTGCTTTTAAACAAAACTGGAATTTCTATTACACCTTTAGATTTATATGAGGATTCACCAAACTTGAGGACCTTGTTTGATTCTTCTTTGATGTCCTTCATTCTTTTCAACTCTCCTAGGCTTAAACCAACTACAACCTTAGTCATAATTCACCACACACAGTTGATTTACATCCTGCATCTAAAATAGCATCAACTTCTCCCCCAAGAGTTCATATCAGTTTCTTGAATTTCTCCAATATAAATTTTCTCCTCTACATTATGTCTCTTAACTTGTTTAAACCTATGCTTATTTCCCACATTACTGGTCTTATTTTCATCGAACTTTTTTTCATATAACTTTACTTTATTCTGATGATTTTGAGGACAATATCTAGCTCAATGCCACTCTGAACTACATATAGCACACAATATTATTTTCCCTTCTCTATTGGATTTCTTCCACCTCTCCCTGTTATCTACCTAGTTCTACCCCCTACTCTTGTATCCCTCTCTGTCTCTACCCATATTCTTTTCAGATCCCTACAAATCATTCTCTTCCTTGTTCCTGAATCCTTCAAATATTCTTTTCAATATCTTTGACACAGAATCATACAATAGTTTCCCTTGCCCATATGCAGTCAACACCATCGGCTTTTGATTTTCGGTGAGATTTTCCTGCTCCAGAACATGAAAAACCTTGAGCCTTTCCCTCGACCAAACTTTTCCTATAGCCTTAATGCATTACGAAGCTGCGGTCTCATACCTATGAAACCTCTCATCTTTTCAACAGATTCTCTCTCTATTTTAAAGTACTTCTTCGTCTTTCCATAGTTATCCATTATGGTATCCTTTACATATACCTCATCTATTTTCATTAATTTACCTTTGAACCATCTGTAACTTTCAGTTTTTACCTATATATCTCTTCTGTCACTTCTAAAGCCTACCCTTTCAAACTTAATATCTCTATTTTTGGATATTTATCATCCCTACATACTACCAACCAATCTTCTACCTGATCTTTCAGACTTTAGTATTCTGACTCTTTACCACAGAACCTAGGACATTTCTTCCTTCCAACTCCTTAGTGTCTCCCATAGTGCTAACCTAACCAAAGAATGCTGATAACCAACACAGAAAATGTCCTAGCCTAGGTTCACTTTTAACCACTCTCTGTTACCACTGATAAATTTAATATTTTTACTATATTTAGCTTCTTTAAACTTCCTTAATCTGATGTCAAATTGTCAACACAAAAACAATTGTAACATTAAATACACACAAACCAATAGAGACAAGAGACCGCCCCAACACCAATATAGTTCAATCACCATGAATTCAATCAGTGCACTAATCCTCTGACAATCAATCGCCCTCACTAACAACAACACCACGTGACCTGACGTCACAAAAAACAACTCTTTTTCTTAACTATTTATTGCTGTAGTGCTTATTTACTTATAAAAAATCTGCTTTTCCTGGAATCTTCTCTACATATCCATATTTCAACCTTTTCTAGTAATGCTGTACATATAGCTTTTCTTTATTCTGATGATACTGAGGACAATTTCTAGCTCAATGCCATTCTGAACTACCTATAGCACACTGTTACTTTCCCTTCTCTATTTATTGGATTTATTCCACCTCTCCTTCCTATCCATCTAGTTCTACCCCTACTGCTGTTATCCCTCTCTCTCTCTCTCTCTACCTTTATTCTTATTTTCAGATCCCCACCAATCAACCTCTTCCTTGTTCCCAAATCCTTCAAATTCTTTTCAATATATTTGACACAGAATCATACAATAGTTTATCTTGCCCACATGCAGCCAACACCATCTGTTTTTTATTCTCGGTGAGATTTACCTGCTCCAGAAGATGAAAATTTCACCAGATTCTCTATTTTATTAAAGTACTTCATCTTCCAATAGTTATCCATTATGGTGTCCTTTAGATATACCTCATCTAATTTCATTAATATTACCTTAGAACCATCTGTGCCTTTCAGTTTTTCTCTCTTTTGTCACTAATAAAGCCTTTCCTTTCAAACTTAATATCTCTATATCTGGATATTTATCATCTCTACATACTACCAACCAATCTTCTACCTGATCTTTCCAACTTTTGTATTCTTACTTTACCACAAAACCTAGGACATTCCTTCCTTCCAACTCCATTCTGTCTCCTTAATGTCTCCCATAATCAAAGAATGCTGATAACCAACACAGAAAATGTCCTAGCCTAGGTTCACTTTTAACCGCTCAATGCTACCACTGATAAATTTAATATTTTTACTATATTTACCCTCTTTAAATTTCCTTTATCTGATGTCAAATTGTCAACACAAAAACAATTCCATAACAAAATACATACAAACAAATACAGACACAACAGCAATATAGTTTAAATGCCATGAATTCAATCGGCTTGCTCCTCTGACAATCAATCGCCCTCACTAACACCACCACCACCACCACGTGACCTGACACAGATCCATATTTCAACCCTTTCTAGTAATACTGTACATACATATACCAAAGGCACTTCTCCCAATTTTGGGGGGTAGCCGACATCAACAAGAAACAAAACAAAAAAGGGGACCTCTACTCTCTACTTTATGTAATACTGTAATACTGTACATAAAGCTTTGTAATACTGTACATAAAGCTTTTCTATATTCTGATGATTCTGAGGACAATCTCTTGCTCAATGCCATTGTGAACTACATATAGCACACAGTTACTTTCCCTTCTCTATTTATTGGATTTATTCCACCTCTCCTTCCTGTCCATTTAGTTCTACCCCTACTGCTGTATCCCTCTCTCTCTCTCTCTACCTTTATTCTTATTTTCAGATCCCCACCAATCATCCTCTTCATTGTTCCCAAATCCTTCAAATTCTTTTCAATATATTTGACACAGAATCATAAAATAGTTTATCTTGCCTACATGCAGCCAACACCATCTGTTTTTGATTCTCGGGGAGATTTGCCTGCTCCAGATGATAAAAAACCTTAAGCCTCTCCCTTAAACAAATTTTTCCTATAGCCTTAATGCATTCCGAAGCTGCGTTCTCATATCTATGAAACCTCTCATCTTTTCACCAGATTATCTCTATTTTAAAGTACTTCTTCATCTTCCCATAGTTATCCATTATGGCATCCTTTAGATATACCTCATCTAATTTCATTAAAATTACCTTTGAACCATCTGTACCTTTCAGTTTTTCTCTATCTCTTCTGTCACTTCTAAAGGCTTTACTTTCAAACTTAATATTATCTCTATATCTGGATATTCTTTTGAAATAAGCATACTATATTATTTTTGTAACTGATATGATTGTGATGCCTCTGAAAATATTGTAATCAGTCAGGTCTCCTTATTTTGCCATTTTCACCAACATTCCTAACTCCCACTCACCAGGTTTGCCTCTTCATGCCACATCCTACAAAATAATCTCGTACTCTTGAAGGCACTTCATATTCAGCCAGCATCATCCCGCCAGTTCTTCCATCGTAACTAGGGGCTTTCCAGCTCCTGAGTTTTTTAATGATGCCTTCGACTTCAAGCATTTTGAATTCATTCATGGACACGTAGAGGTCTTCGACAGCCAAAGGTATATCGATTAAATTATTCCCTTTTTATTGCTTACTCATGACCTCGCTGAAATGTTCCATCCAATGTTGTCTTTCTTCTTGTGTTGTAAGAGAGGCATCTCTATTATTGATGGCCATCTTCTTTGCCCCAGTAGAGATTTCATCAATAACTTTGAGTAATTCTTAGGCCTCATCTGCTGTCCTGTCTAAATATTCTGTCATTCCTGGCTTTTCTTATGACCTCATTATCAACACTTCTCGAACTTTCAACAATCAATTTCTGTCTCTCCTTTTTATAGTATCCCAAGTATCATTTGGTATAATTTGGTATCCATGGCTTTCTCCTCGTAACTGCGTCCCAAAACTTCACTATCAACTGACTATGTTCTTGAGATTGCACCATTCTTCATTGTATGTTCAATTCAATTGCAAATTGTTAATGTTCTTTTAAAAGCTTAGTTGTATCAAACCTAGTTATTCTATCTACCTTTTAGTTGGATGCTTTGTTTTAATTTTCCTGTGGCAATGAGGAGCTGGTGTTACCAATATCTGCACCTTTTTTATTATATTAATTATGGTTAATCTTTTATTTAGGTAAATGATCATGTTAACCCTTTTACCCCCAATGGACGTACTGGTACGTTTCACAAAACTAATCCCTTTACTTCCATGGACGTACCGGTATGTCCTTGAAAAAAATGCTATTTACATTTTATTTTGCATATTTTTGATAACTTTGAGAAACTTCAGGCATTTTCCGAAAGAATGAGACCAACCTGATCCCTCTATGACAAAAATTAAGGCTGTTAGAGCTATTTAAAAAATATATATGGCAAAATCTGCTTTTCCCCCCCCCAAAAAAAAAGCCCTGGGTTAAGAGTTGGAAAGTTCCAAATAGCTTGTGGGTAGAAGGGTTAAACAATTTGGTAAAGAATATAGTACGGAACAGGTCATCTGTAATAGATGGGTTGTACGGTATATTACTTTACTTACGGAAGCTGTTCCTTGTTATTTTATGTCAATCACTGCATTTTTATTTCATATGGAAAATTAAACCTAAACCGATTGTTGAAGAAAGGAAAAAAGGATATGACACTTATAATTTCCTTTTATTGCAGATAATTCTTTAACGGTGGGAACTTCATCATTGGACTTTAACAGTGGGAACTTCATCATTGGATGTTGACCTATTCGGACCTACTATAAGAGGAAAGAGTTTCTCCAGGCCTGAGAAGCGTTTGAATACCTCGGTATACTTGGCTGATGGAAACTGCAAATTGGAAACTTTTATACATCATGTGAACTATTACATCTGAATGGAGTGAAGTTCAAACGATGCACAGATGAAAAAAATGAGGAGACGACATCACAGAAATTCTGAACAGAGAGAATGGATCATCAACTAACATTACAGATGAAATAAACTTATATTAACTTTGTTTCATATGTAAAAAAACCAAGATGTGTGAAATAATAAAACACCAAAGTTTATACTATATTTTATTTTCCATAAAATTATTTTTTTTTTTTCTCTTAACATAGTGTCCCCCCCCCAAATAAGGGGCTGATCTCATTTTACTGACACTATAGAGATCTCTGCCTTACTGCCATGCTTACCAGAAACTTTGTGTAGAAGTTGAACAGTCCCTGATTCACACTCCAATGAGGGTGTTAACTGTCTCTCTCCTCTGAATGGAAAGTTTTAATGTCAAGTGAAAACTGTTTGCTTACTGAAAGCAGCCCATCACTTGAACACCCCCCAATTGGTCTTTTAGCTGCAATGTGTATTTTAAAAAAGCCTGATAAAATAAGTTTATAACTTGAAATGCTGCTGCTGACAATTTGAAATTACTGATAGAGCAAATTCAGAAAGGTGTTACAATATACCACAGAACAAAAGACACCTTTTGGTCATTGGACTAACTTGAGAAAATTCCTGAGTAAGTTTTAAACTAAGCCAAAAGTTGTTTAAAAAATAAAGTTCCTTTCACAACTGATAATTTCCTTTGTAAAATCATGACTTGACCTGAAGCAACAAATGAAAAAGATTTTAAATTCTTTCAATGACCCAAGAAAACATTTGACAAAGTTTCATATACCATTTTTAGAATTTGAATCCTGCTTAATATAACTGATATGAATAAAAATTTCCAGTTATTGTTATTCATCTCGATCTACCATGGCCCTTAACCCAATTTTGGGAGGTAGCCAACAAAAAAAAATCGAGAAGGGTATTTTCTCATTGATCCTCTTTGCCTGATGAATGACTCGCACAAGTTTGGTTCAGCAATACCAACCAAGCTCGGCCAAGTACCTTCAAAGTCAAAGAGTAACTGAGTAAAATAACCCTTTTGGTTCCTTTTTTGATGTCGGCTATCTCCAAAAATTGGGGCAAGTGCCATGGCAGTTAGTGATAAATCACAATACCTGAAGAGTTGTTCACAACCTGAGTACTAAGGTAATGTTACTGAAGACTTGAAATATACATCCTTTTCATCAGATATTTTAAAATTGTAATTCAATTGTTACAATCCTAACCTAATGATACCGTGCATAGACTAAAATCTTGAGTTCAGTTTAGGAAAATAGAATATTCAGAGCGCAAAAGAACTATCCGGAATTCTTCCACACCTATTCTAAAGCAACACCATTAATAAGCAGAATACGTTCAACTGTATAAATGCATAATTGTCAAAGTAAGAATGCATCTTAAAATGCAACTTTTAAACTCAAGCAATTGTTTCCCTGGATTTAGATTGTTTTGATTATAAGAATATTTCCCTATTTTTCAAGCAGATAAATATCTTTAATTTGGCCTGAATGGGAACAGTTTCAGATGTTAGCTCAATAATAATACTAAAGAAGTTGGTTATGCATTGATTTATATGATTTAATTCTGTAAATAACCAGAAGAATATATCATTGCATCAGTTAAGAACATCATAAAGTCACTTGCATCACCCTCAAGATTTACAGGATTTTAATTAAGCAAAAAATCTAGCTAAACTAGCTATACTGCAATATTTCTTACATTACTTTGGTTACAACTGACATCAAAGTAGAAACTTATTAATGTCATCAGAAATGAGGAGCAATAAATGTATGAAATATGCCCTTATAAACCCTGAATGTGAATAAATTATCATTAATGTAAAAGGATATTTATAGTTTATTTTAGTGTCCCAAGTCATCACTGAGGACAGGAGTCCTTGTTTCAAGTACAGTCCATTATATGAAGGATGATAAAAGCTCCCTAGAAAGCAGTAAGACCAAATACATGACTTAAGGTAAATTCGTGTGATGCTTCTCAAATGCGCAAAGACTTCGGAAAAGGGGATGACATCAAATGCAGAGTACTGCCCTGACACCCCAGCTTCACCCCAGCCAGTTATGTGCCAGATTGGACTATTGTCGCATTCCCCTACACCGACGAGTTAGCACAGGCAGAACACCCTTCAAGGTGGGACTGAAAGACCTGGTATTGGTACCAAGGTAATCTTAAATACCAAAATGCAGCTATCAGTACCTCCCTTGGAGGGTAACCACCTGATCTTTACATTAAATTAAAATGAATAGCAAAGTTATTTCCTGCTTATTCTGTAAACCAAACTAAAATGATTGTTGAAATGTGCCCTTTCATATTGCGGTCTTTTGAGCAAATGGCCGTTCCAATTACTGTACCAGACTGTCCTTAATTCATAATGTACATATTACTACTGTACATCTTATGAAACTATTGCCATTTTCATTTAAAGGTACTGTATTTTGCCAACCAAAATTGTCTCAACTGCATCCTGATGCACCAGCAGATTCCAAAAGGAGTTTACTGCTCCAACATGTAACTTTCTGATGCAAATTAAACCAACCATTTCTTATGACCCATTATACAGCAACAACACCAAAAAAACTTCCAGCAAAGTTTCAAAATCAGATTAATTAATGTGAAACAATTATGCCAAAATAAACTGATTTCTATTTAGGTAACCTGAACAACTAAAGGAAGTGTTCACAGCAATTTCCTTCCCAGAAAACTAAGAGAAAATATAGCTATTCTCAATTTTCCCTCAGAGGCTGTCATTATATTCATACAAAGTTGAGAATATAATACAAATACTTTTCTTAAATTGAGGGTAAATGGACCTGGATAATCCAATCTCATTCCATGTCAAACCCTAAGTTACAATTCTAAAACTTACATCCCTAAAAGAATATCGTACTTGTGCAGTTCATCACAAAACACAAGTTCAACTACCTTGGATTTATCGCGAGGCCATAAAGGAACAAAAACAGATCAAAGCAATGAGGAGAACATCACGCAAATCACTGATAAAAAAACACATCGAGTCTATCACTTGGCACTAAGTTTGAGACCAGTGACAATCAACTTGTGCAGATAATTTTCTAACCAAGAAAGATTACACTGAAATAATGTATAAAGTTACCCAACTGGAAAGTCAAGCACTATACAAAATTCTGTGTCCACAAGAACAGCTCTACAGCAATGGCCTATACACTTTAACCTCAGGAGACGACAGTTTTCCCATAAAAGTAGTAGACAATGCAAGGCTTTTATCAACACGAAATTAGCAATCAACACTTCCTAAGGATTTCTGCGCAATTTTCTATCCACATGTTTGTTTCCTTCTTCCTTATAGGCAACTAACCAAGTGTCTTGAATGGAAACTGAGCATTTTTTTTTTAAAGTATCTGCCAGAATAATGTTAAACATCTGCTTGCCACCAGAATGATTTAACAATCCATGTTTGAGGTAAATGGATCAATTCAAAATGTCTCAGAAACCCAGCATACAAAGACACGTATTCAGAATGCAGACAATTAACACCAAAGCGGAAAATCAAGGCACACTTGACTTTCGACATTAAGGAATCCTAATCTCAACCGAGTGGTGACTGGCAACAAAATCAACCCACACTGGAGATTGTACAACATATATTTGTAATAAGAAAGCAAAATTGTGGTCATATACAGAAGGCAAAATCCCTTCAACCACATCCTACCACTAGGGACCTTCCCATTGAGTTAGCAGTAATAGCTTGCTTGCAATAAAGTTTTATGGAACCTGAATACAATGAACAGCTCATATGCGGAAATCATTACCTCTTCCACAGACCTCTTGACACTGCTGTGATCCAAAACACAAACTGCACTGCAAAAGGGACAATGTCTTACTCCATCTTACGCTCCTAAATGCCTAATACAGATCGGAGACACATATCTGCTTCATATGCATTTGATGATTAGCAAGACATTCTTATTTAATCTTTCTAAAACAAAAAACTTGAGCAGGAACTTTGGCCTCAGCTTGTATGACAGAGATGGGGATTTCAACTAATTTTGCCCAAAAAGGACAAAAGTTAGCAATTATAAAGTGCTCAGGGAGAAATTGCTGCCCCTGGAAAAAATGGCAGCTATCAAAGGACATTAAAATCCATATTAAGTTTTAGAAAAATACAGTTATTTACAAAGTAAATACAGATTTGTAAATAAAAAAAAACAAAAGCAAACGACACTCGTGCACTGAGTACAGTAAAAATGTCGAAGTAAATTCCTTGGTCAAATACTGTACGAGTCAAAACACAAAGAATCTCAATACTGTAAATGGCTTGTGGCATCAACATACACAAGAGAAGTTGACAGCTAATGCACAAACAAATACAGATCAACCCACACTGTATCAATAGTTGTTCATACACATATTAATACAGGTAATATAACTTTGTAAGGGCACTATAGAATAAGTTTATTGATGAACATTCC
This sequence comes from Palaemon carinicauda, assembly GCF_036898095.1. Classification (NCBI taxonomy): domain Eukaryota; kingdom Metazoa; phylum Arthropoda; class Malacostraca; order Decapoda; family Palaemonidae; genus Palaemon; species Palaemon carinicauda. Next base: position 94,007,702 of record NC_090750.1, read on the forward strand.
TTGGTCAAATACTGTACGCGTCAAAACAGAGGGAATCTCGATTCAGATAATGGCTGACGGTACCAACAAACAAGAAAAGTTTGCAGCAATTCCATTAGACAACGAGATGGTAAGCCCAATGATATCCACAGCAAGCAACATGAAGTACAGCAGATAGAGAGGTAAAAATCTACAGCCTGCTTCAGCACAAAAAAAGGAAAGACCGATGCTCCAGAACTCAAAAGAAATTTGGATCAAGACTCATTCCATCAATAGCTGTCCACAAACATATTAAAACCAAAGATAAAGATCCATATTCCTCAGGTCAAGTTTAGAGATATCCGCAATTTATATATGCAGAAGATCTGTGCTTAGCCATCTAGTCAGATTCCTCTACTACCAAAGTGAGCAAATTATCAGATGCTTTGAAAGATCTGAATGAATACTACAAGCAAAACTTCTCAAATGCCAACCCAGACAAAACACAGGAATACGCTTTCCATCTTAAACATCACCATACAAAAAGGGAGTTGAGTATCTCATGGAATGATAGCTTCCCTATCTTTTAGGGTGCATGTAAGGAAAGTAAAGGCAAAGATATCTACCCGAAATAACCTACTTAGAAAACTTGCCAAATCAAATTGTGGAAAAAATCCTCAAACCTTAAGACAAACAGCTCTGGCACTCGACTAATCCCCAGTCAGGGGAAGGTCATATCATTCCCATAAAGTTGACGATGAACTCAAGTATGTAGCATAACTACTGATGCCTTAAGACCAACACCCCTTCCAGTGCTCTATAGATTGGCAGGCCTTGCACCATCAAACATCCGCCAAAAAGGCCCAAAAATATAAATAAGAGAATGATGAAAAGCACATCCTCTATGATCACTCTGGTGGTTAGACAGACTGAAATCCTGCAGTTAGCAGCTTACCACCTAGTACACTGGAGATGAACAAACCGCTTCTCACCTAGTGAGGCCATCCAAAGCCCATGCGAATCTCTTCCCCCATGGAACAAACCTCTGTAGAAAGGGTTGGGTTACTTCTAATCATGCAAGAGCTAGAGTTAGAGGAACTAGAGACAATCTTTATAAGAGGGATCTCGCCCCCTCTGCTGAGTGCCCATGTGGGCATCCCATCCAGACAATGGACCACACACTTCATGGGTTTGAACAGGAGCCAATCTGTACAGATTTGGACCTCTACGAAAGCAATCAAGCCACTATGCTGTGGATACAATTTTCTTGCAATAATATGTGATGATGAGGTCAAGCTGATAGGCCCTTCATTTATAATATCAAATAAAATAAAATGAAGATTACTGGAAATATATTCTCAAGTAAAAAATGCTGAAAGTACATTAATCAAATGTATTTGAGCTGAGATTACATCTTGAGTTGCACTGAAAGAATTTTCCTGTAACAGGAAATAGAAAAAAAAAACATATTGTCTTTCTTCCTTAAAGGATAAACTGTCTCCTAAACATGGTAAGATCTAAAGATTTAGATAAAGAGCAAGAGATTAAAATAGAAGACTGATCAAAGCAGTATTCTTCAAATGTTTTTCTCTAAACATCTCAAAATATATTGCCTAAAACGGATGTGGCACAGTAGAACTCAAGCAAACATCTTGAAAAAGCAGCTGTTGAGAGAAGCACCTAAACAAATATTCATGTAAAAATAAGCCGTTGAATACAACATCAAAACAAAATCTATGGACAGCATTTGACTCGAACCTTTTGAAATTAAGGTTTACAGAGGAGCTTTCAAATATAAGGACACATATTTCAAGCATCTTCACAAGGTGTGCTTAGAAAGGGCAAAAAGGATGGCATACAGCTTTATCTTCTTCCAGGTAAGCTTTAGTCACTCATAGTATAGCAAAAGGTGATTACTGTACTCCTTTAGATCCTCAGAAATAAGACAGTCAAGTTTAACAATGCAAGGAACACACTTATTTTGAGTTAAATCCATCCCAAATTTACCAAAGGTACAAAAAAAAAAAACCTTGGAACAGACAGAAGGATATCTATAAATCCTTTGAACGAATGAAGACAAATGAAGACTATTTTGGGTCAAGAGTGATATCCAGACCTGCATTAAATAAATCCTACAAAATTACAGCATATAAATGAACGGAAAAAATTAAACCCATCAAGAGTGGAAAAAGTAATCCTGACAAGCTTGTAACATCCTCAGGCTGGTAAGAATGAACTCAACTGCTGATTTATAATATTGGAAAAGTATTAAAGAGGACAAGTAACCTTCAAATCCTTTATCCAAAGAGGAAAAATAAACAGAAAATATTTCTGGATCAAAGGACACTTCTAAAGTGAAAACCTAAATTGCTTACCAAGACTTTCATCACAGAATTCAGGTGCAATATGAAAATCCAAATCATATTCACCAAAACAGTTTTCTAAATGGTCACTCTATCTGCCTATTGGAAAAGTCTGCCTGGCAATATGTTGGAGGGAGGTTCAAGACCCGTTCGGGCTCGATCGTTTCTTGTAGTGTCTGTAACATCACCATCCTTGTAAGCTAAGGATAGGGAGTTTGGGGGAGCCTATAGGCCTACCTGCTGAGTCATAAGCAGCCATTGACTGTTCCTCCCTGATCCTAACTTGATAGTAAAGGGGCTTGGGTGCTGATCCTACCAGTATGTATATATGGTCAGTCTCTATGGCATTGCCACTGTCACTGTCCCTTGCCATTCATGATCAACTTTTAAACCATAATTCCTACAAAACTGAATTCAAAACATATCAGCAGAGGAATAAACTAAGCATCATATAATTTGAGACTTCTAGCCAATATGGAAATTCCAAAAACTGTACAAAAACTTCTTCAACATCATTTAGTCCTGTGAGTTTTTTTATATCTGATTTCAGTGAGATCAGTGTTACTGTCTGGACACGAGTCGTGGTATGACAATGAGAAATTATCCAACAGATTTTGTAGATTTGAGAATAAACCCCTCAGAAGAATATTGGAAGTTAAATGGCAGGACAGGATTAGAAATTAAACTATAAGAGAGATTACTCAAGTGCCATCTGTGGATGAGATCATGGTGAGGGGTAGACGGAGAGGGTTTGGGCATGCTCTTTGCAGTCTCCAAGAGAGATTAGTTCAGCAAACTTTCAACTGGGCTCCACAAGGCACTAGAGGAGTTGGAAGACCCAGGCCTACATGGCTGGGGACGAAGCATGAAGTGGGAGATGATGAATGGGGAAGCATTGATTTACAAGCTCAAGATAGACAACTGGCAAAATCTAACCAAGGCCCTTTGCGTCAATAGGAGTAGGAGATGATGATGGTTTCCACTGAAACGAAGGATGTACTCCTGAATCCTTTGCCGATATGAAAATCTTCCCATGGAAAAATGCCACAAAAGGAAACCTAACAAAATTCATTACACTTCTAAATGAAAATTGTCTCAAGATATGGTAATTGAATGTTTAACTTCAATATTCATCCATACTGAAAAATATATCCCAATAAATATTAGCTCTGGGTGATAGGAGGATAAATGTGAGAGAGGCAAGAGAGCGTGGTAGAAATGGGAATGAATGGCGAGCGATTGTGACGCAGTTCCGGTAGGCCCTGCTTCTTCCTCCGATGCTTTAGATGACCGCGGAGGTAGCAGCAGTAGGGGATTCAGCATTATGAAGCTTCATCTGTGGTGGATAATGGGGGAGGGTGGGCTGTGGCACCCTAGCAGTACCAGCTGAACTCGGTTGAGTCCCTTGTTAGGCTGGGAGGAAAGTAGAGAGTAGAGGTCCCCTTTTTTGTTTTGTTTCATTTGTTGATGTCAGCTACCCCCCAAAATTGGGGGAAGTGCCTTGGTATATGTATGTATGTATGTACTATATAACATTAATGTAAACAGTACATGAACTATAATTCATAATGCAATCTCTCTAATAAAGAAAGTATACATTTCCAACTTCTCATCAAATCTTTTGAACAGACTTGGATTTATTGTGCAAATCTGGTCAAGCAATTGCAGCATTTTATGTAATAAAGATGACCGAAGACACAAATATTTGTGGTACCGGATTACTGTATGTTAAACAATCATAAATCCTCATGATCTGCTAATATTTCTTCTGAACAAATATATGCCATTGACTTCTATTTTCAATAAAAGTTCATCCAAAATTACAGCAGAGTTACTTCCTGTACAAAGCAATAAGATTTCTTAAATTCTCTGCATATTCTAAGCAGATTTTGAAAATAATCTTTCCTTGACACATTTAACTGTTATCAAATCCTGTTAACCAACTGAAATGTGTCAAGGAGGTTTTAAGATTAACACAGAAACGGTGTAAGGAACAGTAAGATATCCAAATCCTTTTCAGGATTCCAAAATCCTGCACAACCAACCAACAGTAGATTCTCCCAAAACACATGTGTTATACACCTGGCAAACTTGATAGCCAGGGTGTAACAAATTCTACATAAAAAAGGGATTTTGACGAAGGAAAAATCTATTTCTGGGAAGAGGCCTGTGATGCCCGGTGAAAGGTCCTTCTTTGTACCTTTCCTAATATAAATCTTCCAAATATACTAGAGAAAGATAAAAGCATGGAATGCAGAGGTTACAACCCTCGCGCGAACACCTTGTAGGTGTCGTGTATTTAACAAAGGCGTGCGAAAACCACTATTCACAGGCTGTCTTCCAATTAGATAAGCCCTTCATCAATGGGGAGGCCCGTGACAGGCCCTAGTCTAAACTCCAAAAATAAGTGGCTCAAATCCGATACGGCAAATTTAACTAGAACTTGACAAAATCAGACCACCTGAAACCAAGAAATATGGAAAACCAATGCAGAAAAAGAAGCCATATCGTCTTCCTGAGAATCAAGTCTTCATAAAAAACCTGAGACCAAACTTGGTTGAAACCAATGTATTCATGACATTTCATCAAGAACAATTTTAAGATTTACAACTTTGCTTTAGCTTTTGTAAAGTCCCTCTATTACAGTACTATACAGTACATATCAACAACCATAGCATAATAAATACACATGACGCAGTTGGCAATCTATTAGGACAATATTTCACTTTCTGGAACATGAATGAGCCTGGCTATTAGTCAATGGTACCTTTGGCACAAGAATCTAATTGGGCATTAATTTGGCATGGCCATTTGCTTCAACATTTGGTACAAACCAGCAGGAAATAATTTTACATTATATTTAACGAAATGAAAGATTCACTGCGTCAAATCTCAACGAAATGACGCAGTCGTGTGCATGTTGCACTTTTCTTTAGTCAACTACGCATTCAAGCAACATTACAGCAACTTGTCTTAGACATGTATTGGGTGATACTGTACTCCTTTCTAAACAGTTCCTACCATTCATAATATAAACAGAAATGAGCCGAAACTCTTCCATGTCCTTTGTGGGACAAGTTACACAATTAACTAAAAATGCCCTACAATTAATGACTCTTTATTAACATTCTGTGACTTTTAATGTTTCTCAAGATTCAAGGATAAACTAGTCCAGTTACTACTATCCTATCACACAAAACAATAACACTAACTTCGTAAGCCTATTTAAGCTCACACTAGATTGTTCCTCTTCACATCAAATTAATGAAGATATACACTGCAAGATAAAGATATTTTTCTTAGTAATCAATTCTTTAAAGCAGGGACAGACAATTACTGGAAAAAGTTATAATTAAATTACATTCATATTTTGGAAATTATGCATCTTACAGCAGAACGTATTGTTTATTAGAGCATTCAACTTTTGAAGCCAGTGGAAGATTTACGGCTAATCACGCCACTCTCTGGAAATTCCATATTCAATAACTGAACTCAACATCAAGTTAATGCAATCACTTTAAAGAATTAGGATACGAAAAAACTGAATTACCTAAAAAACATCTGATGAAAAGGAAACTTTTTCACTTCTTCGGTAAAATTATCCAACTACTGTACTCATGTTTGGAACAGCGATACTTTCCAAGGAAATTATTACTTATATCAGTTACAATGAAATCAGGAACCTTTCTTCATATGGAATTCTAAACAACAGTCAAGGGTTTTCTTAGGTCATTTTAAAAATTTAAAAACTAAAGCCATTTGTTTCCTCGTCAGTCATAATTCTAAAAGGAAATTTGGCTGTGGTGTTAGCCAAATAGAACTTCAAAAATACAACTCTTTGTTAAGTTACAACTGGGACTCAAGAAGATTTCTCTTAAGACCAATGCCAGGCTATCTTGGGTTCTGTGATATTTCAAAACACCTTGGAGAATTTAGCATAAGCTAATAAATAACTCTATCAATAAAACAAAAATGCCAGCAGCATGGTTTCAAGTTATAAATATTCCACATTTTAAGTATCAAGCTATTTAAAATACATCGTATCCGAGCCAAAATTAACCAACTGGAAGACGACCCAGCGATAAACCGATCCAGTAAACAACCAGTTTTCACTTACCATTTAGACTCTTCATTAAGATGAGAAATACAGCGTCACCGATCACAGGAGGGAGCCAGGGACCGTTCGGGGATTCTACGTGGTTTCCGGTGGCGAGGCAGCAGGGGAGACTCGACAAGTGCCATAAAAATGAGATCAGCCCCAAGGGGTGGTGGCCTTTATTGATTAAAACTTTTCCAATAACAAATTATACCTGGAAGATTAGATTCAAGAATACAGTAAGGTTAAAACGTTAAAAAATTAACATTATTTTGACATATGTCTGGAACATAATAAAAAAATTAACCTTATTTTGACATAAACATTAAAAAATCTACCTTAGTTTGGCATATGTCTGGAACATAAAAAAAAAATTAACCTTATTTGACATATGCCTGGAACAAAAATTACAAAATTAACCTTATTTTGACATATCTGGAACAAAATTACAAAATTTAACCTTATTTTGACATATGTCTGGAACATAAAAAAAAATTAACCTTATTTTGACATAGTCTGGAACAAACAAAAAAAATTAACCTTATTTTGACATAAGTCTGGAACAAACATTACAAAATTTAACCTTATTTTGACATATGTCTGGAACAAACATTACAAAATTTAACCTTATTTTGACATAAGTCTGGAACAAAATTAAAAAATTAACCTTATTTTGACATAAGTCTGGAACAAACATGAAAAAAATTAACCTTATTTTGACATATGTCTGGAACAAACATTACAAAATTTAACCTTATTTTGACATAAGTCTGGAACAAATATTAAAAAATTAACCTTATTTTGACATAAGTCTGGAACAAAAAAAAATTAACCTTATTTTGACATATGTCTGGAACATAAAAAAAAATTAACCTTATTTTGACATAAGTCTGGAACAAACATTAAAAAATCAACCTTATTTTGACATATGTCTGGAACATAAAAAAAAATTAACCTTATTTTGACATATGTCTGGAACATAAAAAAAAATTAACCTTATTTTGACATAAGTCTGGAACAAACATTACAAAATTTAACCTTATTTTGACATATGTCTGGAACATAAAAAAGAAATTAACCTTATTTTGACATATGTCTGGAACCATAAAAAAAAATTAACCTTATTTTGACATATGTCTGGAACAAACATTAAAAATTTAACCTTATTTTGACATAAATTTAAACTATGAGTGATCTTATACAGTGCAAGAAATATGCTCTAAACCCAGCTCTAAAATAATAGGGAAAATAAGCCTAATATAACTTTACCTACAGTTCACCTGGACATTCTAAAGATGTCAACAATTATAACGCTTTAATTTAAAACGCCAAAGTACAAGAAGATTAAACATTGCCATAATGTCTTCTTAAATATCTACTTCTACATAAACACACAAGTTTTGCTATCAAACATTTTTAACTAAATACTGTCCCTTTATCTAGGCTTCTACTAACTCTGCTTTCTTATCAAAAAGTTAATTGTGTTTTTTAATTTAATTGCCCATACAGTAAATCACAAAAATGAATTGACTTTCTATTACCTATTTTCATCTATAACATAAAAATAATCTTTATAATCACCAAAAATATCTCCTATTGCAAATATACGGTCAAGAATTACGAAAATAAAACACAACCGAAAGAAAGTACTTCAAATACTTCACCTAATGCTACGCAACAAAATCTTTAAATTCAAGATAATAAAACAAATCCCATAAGCAACATCTTGAAGAGGTCTTCCTATTAAACAACAAAATGGATACCAGACTTATGTCAAAAGAAGTATTAATGCAAACATCAAAGTTCTCCAACAGTAATTCCATCACATTCAGTATAAAATTATACATCCTTTTCTACATAAATATAAACTAAGTTGTACTATACTGCAGGAGTGGCCAAGGTCATTCATTCATAAAACTATTTTGTGACAAAAGGACCTAGTCTACAAATCATATTTACACTTTTAAGACTGTTATATCTACGTGGAATTCAAGTGCATGTGAATATTAACATGATAAAAAAAGTTCTGGTAATAAATTGAAGAGTCTAAACATTTAAATACATATACAGTATATCAAATAACTTTATAGATTAAACCTCTTCATACCATAGAAAATTACATAAGAATATAATTTATAATCGGGTACAAAACTAAGAAAAATTACCTGAGTTAAACATTATACAATTTCTGAGATAATACTGTATAGTTTCATGAATACAAACCTTATCTAAATTGATACTTTATCACTGGGATATGCATAGAAATATGTTGTGTATTGTAGATTGTGTAGTACAGCAATCTACTTGCACCAAACCTCCCCCTTTAATGGAAAGTGTGCTATTTCCACATATTAAAGCCTTTGCTTCATCATTTTGCCTGAATTCTTAGTGAGAGGCAACATTCAATTTCCAGGATTATATAATTTTCAAATAAACCTGTTTCTTAATCCAGGATGGAAATAAATGAAGAACTCTCATATTAAGTGGAAGGATTTAAACCGACATATGGAATTGGGTGGTAAGATCTAAATTTATCAAGATCACTCAAAATAGGACAACTACGGTGCTGGTATCTGGAACTTGTAAGATGGTTTAAATCTTTGGTTATCTTGGATCATCTATTAAGTAAGTCCATAAGTAAACGACGTCTGGATGTTAAGCCACGAGGTCACGTACAGAATAGCACAAACCTTGACACGACAGAAAGCAGCCCTAAATACCATGTTGTCTATAGTTTCTGGAATAGTTAGCCTTCCCCTTATTGCAGAAACAATTAAAAATCATCATAACAAACTGCAGAAGTATTACATCCTCAAGACTGTGAGGGATGTTGACCAACACTTCAATATATCTTCCTTTTGCAATTCAACACTTTGAGAGTAATTTACATATAAACACATATTTCAAATGTTTAGCTTTAATACCAATGTGTAACTTCTTCATATGCTTGGATAAAGCAGAGATAAAGCTAACCTCAAGCGATGGAAATCTTATTTGGCGAAAGTTCTGGTCTGATGCCGACGAGTCAGAATCCCAACTGAATACTTGAGACAAAAAAAGGACTTTGTATTCTTTTGAAATCACAGGAGACTCCATGACAAAACCTAAGTGTAACTAAGAGATTCCAACTGTGCACTGGAAAGCATTTTCTTTTAAATAGCCATAGTTGATCAGTGACAGGATACTAAGTGGGGGAATAGTCATCTTGACACAACTACCTGGGTTTTGTATTCTTGCCCGAAATTTGGAAGTCTTGAGAGGATCCCAATCCTCTTTCAAGAATTATCCTTGAAGTTAATCCATCGATCTGAGATAGAAAACTAAAATGAAAGACGGTTTCAAGTGACTTACATAAAAGTTTTATAGCTTCTCTCGGAAAACTTCTTTGAACGAGATTAAAATTCCACATTAGAAGTTGAAATATAATGGATGTGCTCTCAGGTTTTAAAGTACAAATCCTAATCTCTCTGTGTATAAAACTATGTTACCTGATCAGCGAAAATAACAATCTATTTCATAACAATAGTAGAAAAACATGTCCGTCGTTCAACACAACACTTCAGAGGGGGAAAGACTACATCTTCATCACACAAATCCAATGACAAAGGATTTCTTAAATTCTATATCTACCAGTAATTAAAGAGATATAGATACGTTTATAAGGATATAGAAATTACTCCCTGAGGAATGAACCTGTACTTGCTATTTGGGACAGTCGACAAGAATGCACTGCCATTCTGGAAATACAGGAATCTTTTGACTTGTAAAGGATTTTGTACGTTATCTCCTTAAATGTTCCTAATGATGAGCCAACATTGACGATATATCCAACATTATTGCAGTCTTTCTTCCTATGAATAAATTGTCAAAGACCTACAAAGATTTCCTCATTATCAATTGTACTCCAGCACGAAATGTACTGCAAAGGTTTACTCAGAATTGTTATGACATTGGCAATTTGTGAGGTCAGATTAAAAACCAGAGAAAAAAACATTGTAACATCAATGTAAAAAAAAAACTCTGGAAAACTGTACTCACAAATTGCCAATGTCACACAATTCCTAAATTGTATTCAAAATTGTTACAGAATACTAATGCAATTACTTTAAATGTTAAACTGTTCACATTTCTGTGGAATGAATCTTCCTTGAAGATAATACATTCTACTGGAGTAAAAGACAGTACTAAAAGAGTAAAAAGTTTCAAGCACGTGATTCTTCAATGATGGGCTTTCTAAAAGTTTAGTAAGTCCTCTTAAAAAACTTCTATAAAGGAGACTAAAGCCCCAATATGGATGATAAATTAAACAAGAAGGAAGCACTTAGGTTTCGAGATAGCTGGAAACCATAGCACATCTACAGCACAAACATGTTTGTTGTCAAACACACTACTTCAGATGTGGGAAATATGTAGTTTAAAAATCCAAATATGAAGGACGTCTTAGATTCTACACATCCTTGCAATTATACATTAATAGAAGCCAGTCTGTACTAAAGAATCCTCTCCCTTCTGCTAAGGAAATGAGCAAGAATATTTTCATTCCAGGAAGACGTACGGAACCGAGAAAATCTGTCAGCCTGTAGAGGATTTCGGATTTTGTCAAACAGATCCTCCATTCATGATACTAGTAGCTATTCAACCAACACTGTTGTAACCTTACTCCATATGAACTAATCCTGAAAGACCATAAGTGTTTCTCTGCAGTACTCTGAATTGTCCTGATATTGACACTTTGTGATATCCGTACGTTCTTTGTTATTCATATGAACACACATTATAATCTTACAAAAACAAATCACTAGAAACAGACATTTTCAATTGGAACAGAATTTGCCACTTCTGCAGTATATGTACATTTTAAAACCCTACTAGAATTATTAACAAGCAGAACACCTTTCATAGGATCTTAGCAAAATTGAGCTACAAGATGAAAAAATGGATACAAAAATTAATGAATCTAATTGCTACAAAACCTTTTAGCTGAGTGGAACCAAAAAATCAGATTGTTTATTTCAGATATAATGGATTCATTCAAGGACAGGTGATTCCAAAAATCAAAACAGGAACATTATTAAATTCAAAATTTCAGAAAAACCTAAATGTATTCTGCTTATTAATAATGTTATAAAAATTACACATTTGGAAGTAATTTGTATTTTTCCTAACTATACAAACCTGAACTCTTTACTATGGGATATATGTATTAAGCGTAGCTGGAATCGAGCCATAAACTTGTACGCAAGGTGTCAATGACCCTCCGCTAGTTAGCAGGGGGGTAGAATAGCTCTCACACTCACCCAGTTTGTAGTTAGAAAAAATACAAATGACTTCGCTCTTTACTAAGAAGACTCCCTCTTAGGTGGGTGAAAGTCCGAACCTAAACTAGTTGGGAAACTTGACTTTGGGTTCGACTCTGAGATCGTTAGAGCGTGAGAGAGGTACCCTGACACCTCGTGAACTCTCAGTCTGATAAGCTGTACAGTTGACTGCCTGGGCAACCATGGTGAATGAGTGGAAAACAAGCACTGTGACTTGAACAGGTAAGGATAGTGTTAAACATGTTTTCATGCTTGAACCTAGACATTACCTGTCTCCCACTCGAAGGGAGATGGACATAACAAAGTATAGAACATATTCTAGACCATATAAGGGAGAGGCTTCTTACCTGCAGTCAGGGGTAAGACAGCTTGCAGAGTCCTCCAGATGCTGTGACCCAAGAGGGGAAGATGAAGAAAGAAAGGCCAGTTATTCTATCCACTCATCACAAACTATAACCAGGTAAAGATTGCCCTCCACCGACAGCTACTTGTCCTGTAAGGGAGCTGAGGTACCTTAAACCATTTCTTGAGCAGCCTCTATGGGATACATTCTGCAGATAGCGGGAGGTGAAGGTTGTTTGCCTTTGCCAGACACTCACTTGGAGTATCTGCGCCCCAGAGAAGTTTCTCTTAAACGCTAGGGACGTACTTATGCCCTTAACGTCATGAGCTCTGGGTCTAGGTTCTTGTTGATTAGAGTTGCCATTAAGTGTATAGACAATGGCCTGTGGAATCCATACAGAGTTCGTGTCCTTTGCGATTCTCCTCTTGATCCTGCCCATGCTGACAAACAGTCGTATGATATGCGGGCGTGCTCCAGATGTGCGCTTGAGGAAGCACTGAAGTGCTCTCACAGGACACAGTAACAACTGATCAGAATCATCGGTCACATCACAAAGACTTGAAATCCGGAAGGGCTCGAAACTAGACACCGATACAACTGGATTCCGAGCCTTAGCTACAAACTTAGGGACGACGCTGAGTGTTACCTGGCCCCAACACCTTGAATGGGCATCCTAGGAAAGACCATGCAATTCACTGACCCTTTTAGCAGAGGCAAGGGCAAGAAGGAAAACGGTCTTCAGGGTCGGGCCACGATGTGGAGGCAGCTGTGCACTCCTTCAAAACCTCCAAAAGCTGTTCCTTTGTGGGTGAACCTGGGAGTCCCAAGTAAGGCCACAAATGACGCAAAGCATTGAGAGAGCTAGATTCCGCACGGGTGGTAGGCGCTATGGCTTTGCTACGAGGTTTGTCCTGGAGTTAAATGGTCATCATTCTTGCTTGGCCATCCTCCAGAGAAAGTCGAACAAGCAGTCAGCAGGGAGAGTACAAGATGCCAGAGAAAGAAGTCGAGATTTCTTCAACCTCAAGGGAGAAGAATCCCCCTTTAGTGTACTTCGGCTGCTTACTGCCTACTGTACCGCTTCCACTGACAGGATGATCACTCCCGACACTCGCCACAGGGAGAAGCCTGAATGCAGGAGTGTCGTCTACATGCAGGGCAAAATCAGTGAGGATCCGTCTCCTTAACAGACATAAACATGCTGCAAGGGCAGCCCACTATTATCATTATTACTTGCTAAGCTACAACGCTAGTTGGAAAAGCAGGATGCTATAAGCCCAAGGGCTCCAACAGGGAAAATAGCCCAGTGAGGAAAGGAAAGAAGGAAAAACTACAAGAGAATTTTAAGAACCATAATATTAATATAAATCTTTCATATATAAACTATAAAAACTTGAAAACCACAAGAGGAAGAGAAACAAGATAGAATAGTGTGCTCGAGTGTACCCTCAAGCAAGAGATCTCTAACCCAAGAAAGTGAAAGACATTGGGACAGAGGCTATAGCACTACCCAAGACTAGAGAACAATAGTTTGATTTTGGAGTATCCTTCTCCTAAAGAGCTGCCAGGCAAACATAATCGCAGTCCTTAACACCAAACACACCTGCAAAGACAAAAGATTAAGTCTTACGGCCAGGTAAATAAAGGATTGATGTGAGCGAGACAATAAGTCTTTACTCTACGGAGCCAAAAACATAAGTGATATATATCAGTGGGTTTGTGTGTGAGCAGGGTGGCCGGTCTACCACCCCTAACTAGGGTCATTGATATCTCCTGTAAAAATCTATGGCTAGATTCCAGCTATACTGAAAACATATATCCCGTAGTGAAGAACGAAGGGTTTGTATTTGTGTGGGAATAAATACCTTGTAAGCCCTAAAAATTGCATAAAATTTCCATACACCTGAGGAACAGAATGCCAGGAAGTTTACTCAATATAAACTGTATAAATCATACGGTACTAGAGGTGTATCGTGTTGAATATACCTAGTGAAACTATGGATTTCTAATGAAGACTTAATATTATGCTAATCTAAATGTTATTATCACCATCATAAACATTATCATTAAAATTATCAAACTTAGATAAAGAGAAAAGTAAAGGTTGCAGGGAACAACACCACGAATAACTCGATGTTTACACTTTCTTAGTTGAACGATAATTTCATTGTTATGGCATTTTTCCTCAAATAGGCTACCTATTATGAACTTATGCCAATATGTAAGGTATATATGGTTTGGTTACATTTATTATCAGTTACTGTACCGAGGCCTATGATAGCCTACCGATAAACATGACCTGGAATTCAAGGTGTGATTTTCCTATCGGTTGTATAAGGCGACCCCCAATTTTAAGGGATGAATTTTATGAAATATATGGTAACTTAATTCATACATTATTTTCCATACACGGACAATAGCCACTGGGAAAACTCCCCATCTAGGAATATTGCCACTGGGAAAATTAAATTACTCAGATTCCAGACTTAAGTTTTTTTTTATACCTCTTGAAAACTGTTGATAGTTTTTCAAACCACTGATATTAATAAAATTGCTGATTATTTACAGACAATATAACTGACATTCCATCTTTTATTTATCTAGTGCTCTAGATTTTCTCATGTTAATAACTGATATGATAACTTTAAAAAATAAAAAATTTAGTATTTCTGCTAGCTTCAGCCCATAATGGTATTCATCATTAACAGTGAACATGAACACATGCTCGTTTATAAGCAACAGTTGATGCATCATATATATGGGACAGATAATGACAGTACAGTCATACACTAGATGTGTAGCCAACAAAAAGAAAAACTGGAAGGTGAGGCAACATACAAAAACATCAAATAATGACTTTGAACTTTCGAAACATATAAACGAGGAAAAAAGTCCCCTTTCATAGGTTAGCTACCCCCAAAATTGGGGAAAGTGCCTTGGTAGATAGAATAGTTTAATCAAGCAAGTCGTGTTCTGGCACCTCAATTTACTATGTTGTAGTGAATGTTGGAAGGTGGTCAGCATTCGGACACTAGGCAGTCCGCATGAGACACTAATATGTAGTGCTTTGTGGACTGTGGCCAGGTGTCGCACGCGGGTGAGACCAACAACTTGACTAGACTTCAGCACTACCTATGCCCCCTTTTTTTAAAAACTACAACCTTACTCAAACTAACCACCTAACCTTGCAGAATAGATATAAACTATCTAGCTAGACAGAGTACTGTACCACAAGTCACAGACCTCAGACAACCATAAAAACCAAAATCCAAACACAGGCATACAAAAGTTAAGGTTGAGGGGAGGTAGTAACTCCTTTTTGCCTAATACAGAAGCCGTAGCTACGTATGGGCCCAAGGTGTAACACCTTTCATAATCCACTCTTACCTCTCTGAGAGGCGAACACAGAGTTGCTTCTCCAGAACGTTGCGTCCATAATCTGTCTAACTGACATATTCTTACGATATGCCAGCGAAGTAGCGATAGCTCTCACCTCGTGAGCCCTTACTTTCAAAAGACCGAAGTTCTCCTTCTCACACAAGAGGTGAGCTTCTCTTATTGTTTCCCTCAGGAAGAATAATAAAGCATTCTTTCAAAGGGGCTTTTGCAGATCTTTCACTGAGCACCATAAGGAATTAGATGCACCTCTAACATTCTTAGCACG
The DNA here is from genome assembly GCF_036898095.1 of Palaemon carinicauda. NCBI lineage: Eukaryota > Metazoa > Arthropoda > Malacostraca > Decapoda > Palaemonidae > Palaemon > Palaemon carinicauda. The sequence goes on from NC_090750.1 coordinate 94,023,444, forward strand.
AGATAAATATGCTCTGTGGGCTCTAACTGGGCAGAGGAGCCTCTCCTGCTCTTGACCCACCACATTAGTGAGGTTAGGAACCTCAAAAGTCCTTGGCCAGGGTTTTGATGGATTTTCATTCTAGGCGAGGAAGTAAATCCTCAATGCACATACTGCTCTTTCTGGTTAAAGCCCACTTGTTTCTCAATAGCGTGAATTTCGCTGATCCTTTTTGCTGTGGCCAGAGCCATCAGGAAGAGGGTTTTCTTAGTAGCATCTCTAAGAGACGCTTGTGAGATGGGTTTGAACTTCTTGGTGCATAGGAACTTCAGAACCACATCCAGATTCCAAGCTGGGGGTCTTAACTGAGCCTGCTTAGTTGTCTCAAAAGACTTTTTGAGAGCTTGCAAGTCTTTATTCTGAGTTAAATCTATGCCTCTGTGCCTACAGACAGCTGAGAGCATACTCCTATATCCTTTGATCGTGGATACGGCTAGTTTAGCATCGTGTCTGAGGGACAACAAAAAATCAGCTATTTGGCTCACAGAGGTAGTGGTTGAGGAAACTGTGCTGCTTACACCAAGCCCTAAAGGTTTCCCACTTAGATTGGTAGACTCTTTGTGAAGAGACCCTCCTCGCTCTGGCGATAGCTCTTGCAGCTTGCGCAGAAAAACCTATCGCTCTGACAAGCTTCTCGATAGTCTGAAGGCAGTCAGTCGTAGAGCGAGGGGGTTTTGATGATACCTCTCAAAGTGGGGCTGTTTGAGAAGCTTTGGACTTGAAGGCTGCTTGGAAAGTCCACCAACATGTCCACCACTTCTGTGAACCATTCTCTTGTTGGCCAGAATGGAGCTACCGGGATCATTCTTCCTGATTCAAGGAGAGCGAATTTCCTGACGACCAGATTGATGATCTTGAACGGGGGGAACGCATAGGTGTCCATCCCCGTCCAGTCCATCAAGAAGGCGTCTACTGCTATTGCCTCCTCGTCCGGGACTAGGGAGCAGTAGTTGGGGATCCTTTTGTTTTGGTTGGAAGCGGAGAGGTCTATTAAAGGTCTCCCCCATAACTTCCACAGACTCTGACAGAACTGGTGGTTGAGGGTCCATTCCGTGGGAAGAACTTGCCCTTTCCTGCTGAGCATGTCTGCTCTTACATTCCTCTGTCCCTGCACGAATCTTGATAGAAGTCCTACATTGTTCTCCTTCAACCACAGAAGGAGCTCTTTTGCTGTTTCGAACAGAGACAGAGAGTGAGTTCCCCCTTGCTTTCTGATGTAAGTTAGAGCCGTGGTGTTGTCCGAATTGACCTCCACTATCCTCCCTGACACTGAGTCTTTGAAGGCCTTCAGTGCTAACAGAATGGCCATCAACTCTTTCCTGTTGATGTGCTATCCGGTTTGTTCCTTTTCCCAAGAGCCTGAGACCTCCTTGCTTCCTAGTGTTGCTCCCCATCCAGACTCCGAAGCGTCTGAGAACAACACTAGGTCTGGGTTCTTCCTGCACAGGGAGATTCCTTCTCCTAACAAAGCTGGATCCAACCACCAAATCAGATGACTCTTGATTTCTGCTGGAATGAGGAAGGAAAAGGAGTCCTCCTGAATATTCCTGTTCCACACCCTTGATAGGAAGTGTTGACGAGGTCTGAGGTGCAGTCTTCCCAAAGAGACAAATTGTTCGAGCGAGGAGAGGGTTCCCAGCAAACTCATCCAATCCCTCACTGAGCACTTCCGTCTCTCCAAGAATTCCTGAACCTTCTCGAGGCACCTGGTCTGCCTCTCCTGGGAGGGAGAAGCCCGAAAACGAACTGAGTCCAGAACTATCCCCAAATAAACAATAGTCTGACTCGGTTCGGTCTGAGATTTCTTCTTTTTAATGACGAGACCCAGTTCTTGAGCCATCATGATAGTCTTGTGTAGGTCCTCCAGACATTTCTCTTTCGACCGGGATCTTATCAACCAGTCGTCCAGATACAGTATAGAGATACTCTTATCCCCTCTTGATGAAGCCATCCTGCCATGTTCGCCATTACTCTGGTGAAGACTTGAGGAGCAGTGCTGAGGCCGAAGCAAAGGGCCTTGAACTGGAAATACTTGCCCTGGATCATGAATCTCAGGTACTTCCTTGAAGTCGGATGGATGGGGATGTGAAAATAAGCGTCCTGTAAATCCAGAGACACCATCCAGTCCCTTGGACGTACTGCTTCCAGCACCGACTGAGTCGTCTCCATGGTAAATTTTGTCTTTTCCACAAAGACGTTCAGAGAGCCGACATCCAGAACGGGTCTCCATCCACCCGAACTCTCGGGTAGAAGAAACAGGCTATTGTAGAAACATGGGGAGGATAGTTCCAGAACTGGTTCTATTGCTCCCTTCTCCAACATCTGGTCCACCAGGTCTAGTAGGGCCCTTTGTTTCACAGCATCCGAGTACTGAGCCACTAAGGCTAGAAGAGTATTTGAAAGCGGAGGCTTCTTCAAGAGGGGGATCTTGTATACCTCCTTGATGACCGAGAGGGACCAGGAGTCCGGCCCTCTTTTCTTCCAAGCCTGCCAAAAGAGTGACAGTCTTGCTCCTACCGCTGTCTGGAGGACTTGAACTTCACTTCTTGGAGCGGGATCTGAACGAACCTCTATTCGTTCTACCGCCCGTCTCCTGCCTCCTTCCCCTGAAGTCTGTTCTCGAAGGAGCTCTACCTCGAAAGGGCTGCTGAAATTTCCTCTCCTCTCTTTTCAGAGACAAAGGAATCGCTGGTAAAGGCTTTCTTGCAGAGCGTGACAGGTGGTCTTGTGTGGCCTTTTGCGCAAGCGAAAGGGTAATGTCCGTGACAAGGGACTCAGGAAAAAGATGCTCCGAGAGAGGGGCATAAAGGAGCTCAGCCTTCTGCGCGCCCATCACTGCTCTGGAAGCGAAAGAACATAACAGGGCCCTCTTCTTCAAAACTCCAGCCAAAAATAGGGAAGCCAACTCATTTGACCCGTCCCCAAGAGCCTTGTCCATGCATGCCATAATACTAGTAAGGTCTTCTGTTTCCTCCAGTCGTTCGGTTTTCCTGGCCAGCATACCTAGAGACCAGTCCAAAAAACTGAAGACTTCGAAGGCTCGGAAAATCCCCTTGACGAAGTGGTCAAGCTCAGACACGGACCGCATTACTTTGCCGAGTTAAGGGCATGCCTCCTAGCAGAGTCAACAATACCAGAGAAGTACCCCTGGGAGGAGGCAGGCACTCCCAGGGTCAGAAGTTCTCCAGTCTCGTACCACATGCCCGCCTTAGATGCAAATCGAGCAGTCATCAACTCTAGCGAGAGCCTTCCTAGCAGAGATGGACAGCTTCATTTTGATGAAAGCCAACTGCTTTTTGGCCTTCTTCCTGCTAAATTGCGATTGAGGAGAACGAGGGGCAGCAGGTTGAAACTCCTCCCCACAAAGCTCAAGGAGGGAGCGAGAGAGAACCTTATAATCCCCAGCCGCATTAGCGGGTTTATCTTCATACTCTGAAACATCATCAAAATCTTGTCCTACTTCAACTTCAGCGTCTCTTTGGGCTGAAGGTTCACCTGCATCCAAGAGAAGAAAATCGTAGGATGCGTCCTGTTGGCGAAGGCTGGATGCGTCCTAACACCGAGAAACGCGTGCGTCCTAGCGCCGAGCACTAGAAGTGTCCTCGAGGCGGTAGGAGGATGCGTCCTGGCGCCAAGAGCTGGAAGCATCCTTGCGCCGAGAGCTGCGTTCGTCCTGGCGTCGTGAAGCGGAAGCGTCCTGGAGAGGCAGGCTGGAATCGTCCCGGTGTCGCGAGCGAGAGACGGAAGCGTCCTGATGTCGAGAATCACAAGCGTTTTGGAGGCGTGCCGATGAAAAAGAAGCTCGGTACCGCGCCTTAGACGAATCTCGCCGCAGTTCCCTGGGAGAGGAACTCCGTTCCCTCTTAGAGGCCAATTTCTTAATAGGTAAAGAGGCGTCCTTACGTCTGTCCGCTTGGGGGGAAGGGCGGCTAAAAGGTTGCCCCAGAGAAAACAGCTGCTTCTGCATAACAGTCATAAAAGACTTCGCGACTGCTGCTGGATCCTGCGGTTCCAAAGGCGATGGCTGCCGAGTAGCGCTTGTTGTAGGAGAAGGGTATCTCGACGGTCTCTCTTCACTTCCATCTCTAGGCTTTGGCCTTTTCACTGGAACAGCATCCAAGTCATCCTCAGAAGGAAAAGGTTCGGGGCTACTTGATAAGGGAGAGCGAGAACGGGTCTGGTCAGTAAGGTTCCACCTCCTCTTGGTCGGTCTCGAAGCCTCATACTGCCATTTGTGTCTGGGAGAGGGGCTCGGGGGGGACCCCATCACTACCGACACGCCTTTTCCATGGCGGCCAAGAGCAGCCTGGGAAGATGCAACAGGATTGTCTGAGGCGACGGCTGACCGATGATATGTACCTCTCACTCCCTTACGGCTGTCTACATACCTTCTCCCTTGGTCCTCCACTGCACTTTCACTAGCACTAATCACACTCTCACTCTTACCTTTCAAGGCTGAAAGTTGGTCTTTAATAGCCTTCAACTCAGGCGCCATCCTGGCGTACCAAGGGTCATCCGTCGATACCTTTCCTGTAGAAGGGGCAGGAGCTACTACCTCAGGAAAAGGTTCAGCTTCTACAGAGGAATTAATTAATGGATCAATAGAAATATCTAAACTGACTTCACCAGCAGATTTAGATTTAGATCTCGAAGCCCTCCTGGCTTTATCTAACTCTTAACTTGCACACATAGCGCTTCATATCTAGCCATTCTTTCTCGCTTAAAACCTCACATTCCCATTCCTTGCACCTTTTATCAAGCGCACAATCAAAACCCCTGCAACCCAAACAAACAGTGTGAGGGTCTACCGAAACTTTCGGTAACCTCACCTTGCATTCCTCATTTACACAAACACGAAAATGAAGTTTATCAGTCATATTAAACAAACAAGTAGTAACAGAATAAATACAAAAGCGATTGCCAAAACCCCAAGTCAATGTACTTCACCAAAAAATAAGTCCGGTACAGCGACACAGGGAAAGCGAACGAGAAACTCCAATGGCGGACCAACGATATTGTCAGTCCAACCGGCAGAGATGATCTGAGGAACAGAAAATGGGAATGATTCCAAGTACCACCCTGTAAGGGTTGTTAACCACCTAACCGCACAACCACCACACGGCGGTTGCCGCGAGTTTTTGAAAAATTCTGCCGGACGTCAGAGACTATAGCTATATATATATATATATATATAACTGCCAGGTAAGTTCTATTCATAAAACTTATGATTATTGTAGAAATCGAGAATATAAAGTCTAATTTTGAGAAGACTTATTTTAACGGAATAAGGCTGTTTTCCCTGATGTGTCCCTTAAAGGGTGTTTCTTCCATTTTTCACAATTGCTCTATAGGAAAATGGTTCACCTTCATTTCAAACAAGAATACCACAACAAATTTTCCTTGAAAATGAGATATTTTACTGCCCTTGCCTTTGTGCCAAGCCAAGATGTTATTGAGGTTTTTGAAGAACTTTCAGATAATGCGAGATCACAGGAATTTCTCGCTTATTCTGAAACAACGTACACAGGAATTGAGAGAGGAACGTAGAATAAAAGACAGAGAGCTACAGCTATGTTTCCAATCTGTAAGTTCTTTACCACGGACAAATAACAATATGGAGGCCTTTCATAATGTGCCTAATAATTCAGTAAGTAACACCGATGCCTTAGATGACCGCGGAGGTAGCAGCAGTAGGGGATTCAGCATTATGAAGCTTCATCTGTGGTGGATAATGTGGGAGGGTGGGCTGTGACACCCTAGCAGTACCAGCTGAACTCGGTTGAGTCCCTTGTTAGGCTGGGAGGAACGTAGAGAGTAGAGGTCCCCTTTTTGTTTTTGTTTCTTTGTTGATGTCAGCTACCCCCCAAAATTGGGGGAAGGGCCTTGGTATATGTATGTATGTAACACCCACCACAATATCTGGAGACTAATTGACATATGAGGAACACCTATAGTTGATTCTTTTTAGTGAGGCAGATTTGCACCAACTCGCAGGGGTGCCCTTTTAGCTCGGTAACGTTTCCTAATCGCTAATTGGTTGGACAAGATAAGATTCCTGATCGCTAATTGGTTGGACAAGATAATTCTAACCTATCAGATGCAGGAAACTTTTCCGAGCTAAAAGAGCACCGCTGCGAGTCGTTGCAAATGCGCCTCATTAAACAAAATTGATTATAGCAACGGTTAAGAGAATTTATTTTGAACGAGGGGATTCCCGTCGCGGTAAGAAAAAGTACCAAGATATAAATGCCAGAATAGAGAACATAGTCCAAAACTACAGTACTGTATTTATGTTCCATTTCTTAATACAGTAACATGCATATCTTGTAGTAAACAAGTTCTGTTCCCTTCGTTCTCTCCTGTGCTCTATATGATGTAATTTTTAAAATGTTTATCGTGTAATAACTAGTACTTTTATTTTGTTTGGTTTCTCCTATAAAATGATATTTCAATTATAAAATAAATTTTTGAATATACTTACCCGGTGAATATATAATAGCTGAGCCTCCGGCGGCTCGACAGAAAAAACACAAAAACTCGCGAGCGATCGCTATGAAGATTGCGGGTGTGCCCACTAGCGCCAACTATCGGCCAGATACCGCATATACATGTAAACAGACCCAATTCTTCTCATCCTGCTGGGTCTCTATCGGGGAGGAAGGGGGGGCCTTTAATTTATATATTCACCGGGTAAGTATATTCAAAAATTTATTTTATAATTAAAATATCATTTTTAAATATTTAACTTAGCCGGTGAATATATAATAGCTGATTCACACCCATGGTGGTGGGTAGAGACCAGAGTTAATAAAGTTTACAGCGTATATGCTTAGAGTTTTTGACAGTTATATCATAACAAAACCCAAATATATATAGGTACCTGGTAAGGAAGTTGACTTAGACGATTACTCTGCCTTGTTAGTCTGTCTTCCTCACGAAGCCCAGCGATCCTCTTAGGATGCTGAAAGACTCCCAGGAGCTGAAGTATCAAGGGCTGCAACCCATACAACAGGACCTCATCAAACCCCTAATCTGGGCGCTCTCAAGAAATGACATTTGACCACCCGCCAAATAAAAAAAGGATGCGAAAGGCTTCTTAGCCTTCCGTACAACCCAATTAAAAAAAACATTTCAAGAGCAGATTAAAAGGATATTGGAATTAAGGGAATGTAGTGGTAGAACCCTTACCCACTACTGCACTCGCTGTAACGAATGGACCCAGTGTGTAGCAGTCCTCGTAAAGAGTCTGGACATCTTTTAAGTAAAATGACGCGAATACCGACTTGCTTCTCCAAACGGTCGCGTCCATAATACTTTGCAGAGATCTATTTTGCTTAAAGGCCACGGAAGTTGCCATAGCTCTTACTTCGTGCGTCTTAACCTTAAGCAAGCATCGGTCTTTTTCATTCAAGTGAGAATGAGCCTCTCGTATTAAAAATCTGATAAAATATGACAAAGCATTCTTTGACATAGGCAATGATGGTTTCTTAACTGAGCACCATAATGCCTCAGATCCACCTCGTAAGGACTTAGTACGAGCTAAGTAGAACTTAAGAGCTCTAACTGGACACAGCACTCTTTCAAGTTCGTTGCCTACGATCTCTGACAGGCAAGGTATATCAAAAGACTTAGGCCAAGGATGAGAAGGCAGTTCATTTTTGGCCAGGAAACCAAGTTGAAGTGAACATGTGGCTTTTTCTGTAGAAAAGCCGATGTTCTTACTGAAGGCATGAATTTCACTGACCCTTTAAGCCGAAGCCAAGCACACTAGGAAAAGCGTCTTGAGGGTGAGATCCTTCAGGGAGGCTGAATGTAATGGCTCAAACCTGTCTGACATGAGGAACCTTAGGACCACGTCTAAGTTCCATCCAGGAGTTGCCAAACGACGTTCCTTAGAGGTCTCGAAAGACTTAAGGAGATCTTGGAGATCTTTATTGTTGGAAAGATCTAAGCCTCTATGACGAAAGACCGAAGCCAACATGCTCCTGTAGCCCTTAATCGTGGGAGCTGAGAGGGAGCGAACATTTCTCAGATGTAAAAGAAAATCTCCGATTTGGGCTACAGAGGTACTGGAAGAGGACACAGATGCTGGCTTGCACCAGTCTCGAAAGACTTCCCACTTCGACTGGTATACTCTGATGGTAGAAGCTCTCCTAGCTCTCGCAATCGCACTGGCTGCCTCCTTCGAAAAGCCTCGAGCTCTTGAGAGTCTCTCGATAGTCTGAAGGCAGTCAGTCGAAGCGCGGGGAGGCTTTGATGAACATTCTTTACGTGGGCTGACGTAAGAGATCTACCCTTAGAGGAAGACTTCTTGGAATGTCTACCAGCCATTGAAGTACCTCGGTGAACCACTCTCTCGCGGGCCAGAGGGTAGCAACCAACGTCAACCTTGTCCCTTCGTGAGAGGCGAACTTCTGCAGTACCTTGTTTACTATCTTGAATGGTGGGAATGCATATAAGTCCAGATGAGACCAATCCAGTAGAAACGCGTCTATGTGGATTGCTTCTGGATCTAGGACTGGTGAGCAATAGATTGGTAACCTTTTGGTCAACGAGGTGGCAAAGAGGTCTATGGTGGGTTGACCCCAAGTAGCCCAAAGACTCTTGCCCACGTCCTTGTGGAGGGTCCATTCCGTGGGTATCACCTGACCCCTCCGACTGCGACAGTCTGCCAAGACGTTCAAGTCCCCCTGGATGAATCTCGTCAACAGGGAGATGCCTCGATTTCTTGACCATATGAGAAGGTCCCTTGCGATCTCGTACAGCGTGAGGGAGTGTGTGCCTCCTTGCTTGGAGATGTACGCCAAAGCTGTGGTGTTGTCTGAGTTGACCTCTACCACTTTGTTTCGAAGAAAGCTTTCGAATTTCATCAAGGCCAAGTGGACTGCTAATAGCTCCTTGCCGTTGATGTGCATGCTCTTCTGACTTGAGGTCCACAGACCCGAGCATTCCCGACCGTCAAGGGTCGCACCCCAACCCAAATCCGACGCGTCTGAGAACAACACGTGGTTTGGGTTCTTGACTGCTAGGGATAGTCCCTCTCTCAGACTGATATTGCTGTCCCACCATTTCAGGCATGCCTTTACTGGTTCGGAGACTGGGAATGATACCGTCTCAAACGTCTTGTCCTTGTTCCAGTGAGAGGCTAGATGGAACTGGAGAGGCCGAAGGTGTAGTCTCCCTAGCGAGACAAACTGCTCCAAGGATGAGAGAGTCCCTACGAGACTGTTCCAACTCCTGACTGAACAAACGTTCTCTTTTCAGCATTAGTTGGACTTTGAGCAGGGCTTGTTCTATTCGGGTGGCAGACGGAAAAGCCCGAAAAACTGGACTGCGAATCTCCATCCCCAAATATAGAATAATCTGGGATGGGATCAGTTGGGACTTTTCTAGATTGACCAAAAGTCCCAACTCCCTGGCCAGACTCAACGTCCAATGTAGATCCTGCAGACAGCGAAGACTGGACGATGCTCTGAAAAGCCAGTCGTCCAAGTACAGGGAGGCTCGGATTCCCGATAGATGGAGGAATTTTGCCACATTCCTCATGAGCCTCGTAAACACGAGAGGAGCAGGACTGAGGCCAAAGCACAGGGCTCGAAACTGGTACCCCACATTCCTGTAAATAAACCTCAGAAACGGTTGGGAATCCGGGTGTATAGGAATGTGGAAGTATGCATCCTGAAGGTCGAGAGAGACCATCCAGTCGCCTTCCATTAATGCTGTCAAGACAGCCTGGAAGACTTCATCGTGAAGTTTGTCTTGACAATGAACACATTGAGCGCACTTGCTTCTTACGTACTCCTGCAGTGAACGTGGCTGCCAGATCATTGGAGCCATCCCTGATAGACTTGTTCCTGCAGAGAACGTGGCTGTCAGATTATTGGAGCCATCCCTGATAGCCTTGTTTATGCATGACATAATTGTACAGCAAAACTTCAAACGCTCGAAAAAAACTCCTAACAGGAGATGGTCTAGCTCTGAAGCCGATCATAAAATCTTGGAGCGTCTCATGGCCAGGCGCCAGGGAGAGTCTATGAGGTTTGAGAAGTCTATCTGGGCAGAGGCAGGAACTCCCAAGCCGAGAACTTCTCCTGTGTCATACCAGACTCTCGCTCTATAAGCCAGCTTAAAAGGAGGGAAAGCAAAGGCTGTCTCCCCCAAACTCCTCCTGGTGATTAACCAGTCGCCTAGCAAACGTAAAGCTCTCTTAGAAGAGCGAGAGAGCACTAGCTTAGAAAACAACGGCTTCGAAGTAGCTAGGCCTAGTGTAAACTCTGACGTTTAGGCGAACGAGGAGCAGCAGTTACAAAAAGATCCGGACAAAGATCCTTAAAAATCAGCATGATTTATTTAAAGTCCATAGAGGGCTGAGCAGCTTTAGGCTCCTCTCCGTCTGACAGAGTCCTCAAGGGAATATCAGTAGGAGGGGGATCAGCAACTTCCTCATCTGAAGGAACCTTGTCCGACAATTGCCGAGTCTCAAGCAAGGGAGAGACCTGCCGTGGTGGCAATGCTTGACAAGCAGAGTCCACACGCAAAGGAGCAACAGTAGCAGTCAAGGACGCTATGTCATGTAACTGCTTAAAGGACTGACCAGCAACAACAACAGTTGCGGGAGGACGCTCGACGTCAACTCGAGACTGCCTTGACTGCCTAGACTGAGCAGTCAAAACAACTCTTGACTGCGGTGCTTGACGCTCAACGTCAAAACAAGTCAACTATGCTGGTTGGCGAACGTCCTGAACGTCAATAAGAGCAAGCGGCAGCGGCTGAACGTCCACAAGCGGCTGAGAGTCAACACGGGACTGCATCGAGTGAGGCTCTACAAAACATGATTGACGTGACTTTGTAACGTCAATGTCCGGCTGACGGCCAGGATCTCGATCAGCTAAGCGGCGAGGATCATCGTGAACCTGCTCAGCAGAATAGTCCTCCATAAGAGAGGCAAGCTTATTCTGCATGTATTGCAGTACAACCCATTTAGGATCAACGGGAATGGGTGCGGTAAGAGACGAGGGTAACGTCTGTGACTGCAACACCTTGCCTACAATAAGACTCTCGGAGCCTGTGTTACGCTTTTGTTTAGGCGGCGAGCAGTCTTCCGATGACTGCATAGGGTCAGAGCTGTCCCAATGGCTACAACCAGGACGCTGGACCTGTCCTGAAGGGACTGACTTTCGCTTTAAGGGCCTCGAAACCTTGCTCCACGGTTTCTTACGCGAAAAGCCTTCGGATGACGAGGAGAAAATCGTCTCGCTCGTCTTATGGTAGGGGCGGTCTTGATGAGACACGCCTGAAACCATAGAGGGAACGTCTGTTCGCTGATCAAGGCCTCTCGAACCCATAAGTCGTACGACATTACTTCTCCCTGGGGCTTGGGAGCTTGCAAGAGGTCTCGGACTAGGCGAACGACAGGCACGAACAGACGAACCCTCGGTCGCAACACTGATAACACTTTGCGCAATTATCACTTTATCACTACGATTTTCTGTTTTGCACTTACTTCACTGAAATCGAATTTTTCAATAATTCACATTAGGCATGAATAAAACTGATTTCTACCTGAAGCACATCAAAAGGTTATAATTGCGAAATAAGTCGTATAATGTAAGCACACTAATACAAGCAAAAAACAGTAAACATATATATCGAATATATAAAGATAAAAAGATCAGTGACTGGGGAGGAGACTAAACACTAGTTCATTCAAAACTACGTTTTCAATCTCTCACCGTACAGTGCCTTGGGACGAGAATAAAAACTAAAAAACGTTTTATCCTTTCTCCCCATACAGAGACTTGGGACGAGAGTAAAAAACTGACTCGAGAACAACGTTACTCGCTTGGGACGAGAATAAAGATCGGAACGTTCTCTCTTCCTCTCTCTCTCTCCTCTCTCTCTCTCTCTCTTGATTTCACACCGAAGAGAAAAGCCCACTCACCTTTCGTCAATAAACAGGTTATTTGACCAAAGGAAAAAACTGAAAGGACTAAGAAATTGAAAATTAACAAGTTCCTTTAAATTAGTATTTAAAACATTTCAGTTTGAAAGAAGAATGAACAAAACGTCAGAATCGATTTACTCTTTCTGCAAAGTGAAACCGTGATTCTCTCTCTCTCTATCGTAACGATAGAGCGCAAACTGCGTAGCATAAATAAACCAAACGTTAGTTCATCTTTGAAACAGTACGAAGACTATTCAAAGAAAATCTTTCATAAAATATCTACTAAAAAAATATTCATTTAATAAGTTTTAAATCATTTGCTCTGTAAAAGTTATTTACGATTGAAAGGGCTCAACGTTGTTTAACTTCGGTTTCCAAGTTAGGACCGCCTACTCTCGGATTAGGGGAGGAATAGGTAAGGTCGCATATAAACAAATCATTAAAATTTATCTTGATGTTTATTATAAATGGAAAGCTAATCGAAGAGGCCTAATAAAGGCGATTGAGATATAAAATATATAGAGGAAAATCTATAATTAACAACAACAATTTATAACGTGATAAGATAATTGCTAAAAGCCTAAAACACACTTCCGTACTAAGGGAAGGGTCGGCCATTTTTAAAAGTCAAAGAAAGTCCAAAAAACAATCCAAAGTCATCAACAATTAAATCTATCCAAAAAAGAGTTCAAGATTTAAGTTGAAGATAAAACACCTGCACTGCGAAAGCTCAAACCAAAAGGAAGTACTTCACCAAGACTGTTGAAAAACTCCAGGTTAACAGCGAGTAATGGTACGTCTTGTCGATCAGACCGACAGAGAAGAATTGGGTCTGTTTACATGTATATGCGGTATCTGGCCGATAGTTGGCGCTAGTGGGCACACCCGCAACCTTCATAGCGATCGCTCGCGAGTTTTTGTGTTTTTTCTGTCGAGCCGCCGGAGGCTCAGCTATTATATATTCACCGGCTAAGTTAAATATTTAAAATTTGCTTTAAAAACTAAATACGGATGGCAATGTTCCCAGTAGCAATATTTTTAGGTAGGTAATTTTCCTAGCGGCCTTACTCCTAGTGCCATTCTTTGCTGTTTTTCAGGAGATAATACATTGCTTTACCTTTTTGAAATAACTATGATATATATACAAGTACTGTACTGTACAGGGTATAACAAAAAAAAAAAAAGTTTACTCTCCCTTGGACACCTGTTCCTCTTCAATACCATTTAAATAATACCTAACGTTTCTCATCCAGAGAATGAAATATAAACCCTTACGACCTCTCATGTATTACATGTATTACGTGACTCTTTTCAACTTGTTTTCTTTTATCATTTCGATCATACGACACATGCAACATCACCCATCGAGTGGGTTTTCTTTCCAGGGCAGAACATCCAATTTCTTGATGGTGGGAATCTCCTTGCCCAGTATAAATCAAGGGGTGGTTGCCCAGTGCTCCGTTTTCTTGACCTGTTACCTAGATTTTTGGGTATTCCACCGTTGTATACCAGGTCCAGCATCTGCAAAAGAAAATATGATTTCAAAGTCTTTTTCTATTAACTGTTTTAAAGTGATCAAAATAATATAATTTCATAGAATTCCTAAATAATACTGTACTCCTTGAATTTTTATAATATACTTTAGTAGTTTAAGGCATGAAGACTAGTGAGGTTTATGACAGTGAAAAATATCGCACACAAATAGCCCCCCTTTTCAAAGCGCTTATAAAAACTATGCGTTAATAAATTACTCAGTAATGTGAAAAACAGAATTAAAGACTGAAATAATAAGATGGGATATGTAACCTGCTTAACTGTTACTGTTCACTTGTTTTTTATAGTCATGGGCTAAAACACTTCTTATTATAATTTGATTATAATTCCTAATACATAATTCTAATCACCACAAACCAAATACTTTCCCTCAGCCTAATTTTGGGTAGCATAAATCTCCAGACAATAGAACTGCACAGAAGTTCAGTTTTTTATAATCTAAGTATGTATTTGGTTCCTTGAGCACTGCTAGTGTGAAACTGATCCTTCTTCGTCATTAGAAATGAAACGGCAAATGATATTAACCAAATCTATTACTGTACAGCACTACTATAATACAACAGAGATATGCAAAGTTGTTGTTTTTGTTATTACTGTATTATCCTTATGAATAGCTAAGCTACAACCGTAATTTGAAAAGTAGGATGTTATAAGTCCAAGGTCTCCAACAGGGAAAATTAGCCTAGTGAGGAAAGGAAATAACGAAATAAAAAACTATATGAAAATTAACAATTAAAGAATATAAAATATCATAAGATCAGTAACATTGTTAAAATAAATATTGTATGTTATATATAACGTATGAAAAGACTCATGTTAGCCTGTTCGGTATAAAAACATTTGCTGCATTTTTTAGCCTCTAAAGTTACACCGATTCAACTGCCCGATTAGGAAGATCATTCCCATGGCTTTTTTGGAGAGGCAGGAGGCCTATCATCTTTGGAAAGGTAACATCAGATTTTACTTGGAATAACTATACTCAGCCTAGAGCTTTTGCTCAACGAGTTTATGATTCAACTGAAAAGGAATACAATTTAACCATAAAAGAAAACCTTTCTGGTACAACCCAGGCATATAAGTGCTGGGCTACCCTTAAATGTACATTCTTTAGTGAAGATGCAACAGTTCCTCCTTTACTTAAACCAGATGGCTCCCTCACTCAAAGTCCAAAGGAAAAGGCATCCCTTTGGCTGATGTATCTGACAGTAAGCCGAGTAATGAGAAACATGATATTCCTCATTCCTGTTTTCCCCGAGGCTAAACTAACTAGTTTAGCTTTTTGATGTGAAATTAAAGCTATTGATTGACCTTGATGCTTATGGAGGTGTTGACCCAAATGGTATTTTTTTGTTTTTCATAAAGACTGCAGATTTCATAGCTTCAAAGTCATCTGTTATTTTGTGGAAGTTAGCATTTGGCCGCTGGTTGCATGATGAGCACAGGCTATGCGATTATTTCATAAAGGCAGAAAGAAATTTTGCTCTGGGATATCTTTCTTAAGCATCTGGATTTAAAAAGTCTATGTTGCTTCAGTCTGAAGTTTTGAGTCCTCTTCATGTAGCATCGCAGTACAGTACTTTCAAAGGACAGAGAAGCAAGTCATCCTGATCTTGCCTGTTTGCTCCCTTAAGGGAAGAGACAGAGAAGGACTCGGCACTTGAAGTCATGAATGCCTGGGTTCTGGGTCATAGCTACAAAATTTGGGACAAAGGTAACCGTAACCTTTAATTATTCGGTGTGACTTGTAACACATCAAAAGACATGCAGTTTGCCTACAACACTCACCAAGGCCAAAGCTAGATGCAAGGCAGTAAGCACGTCTCAAGGGTTCATACGGGATTAGCTTGAGAGACCTGAAAACACGAGTGACCCCACACTGGCGGTTTGAGTTCCCTGGGAGGACAAGATTGTTTGAAGCACCTCATGAGCATAGACGGCTCAAAGATTGATTGACGAATTAATTGAGTGTTTTCTGGCATCCTGACATCTAAGGTCATTGATGCTGATATAATGTTATAAATAAAGAATAAAAGGAAATTAAATTTAAAACAATAAAAGTAAAGATTTCTTATATTTTCATCAATTAATTATATATAGTTTACTTATTTTCTTTCCTTTCCTCACTTGGTTACTTACCCTGATTGAGCCCTTAGGCTTGTAGCATTCTGCTTTTCTAACGAGGGTCATAGCTTGGCAAGTGATAGTAATAATAATACTACACTACAACTGAAATCGATGTGAATGCTCCGAGGACTGCCACTGATATCTTAGCCGTATTTAAGAATAAATACTCTAAAAGGTGATTCTTTACTTAACATAGCTTTATATTACTTAATGGCATGAACATCATGAACAGAGCAAATCCAACCACTAATTAACCCTTTAACCCCCAAAGGACGTACTGGTACGTTTCACAAAAGCCATCCCTTTACCCCCATGGACGTACCGGTACGTCCTTGCAAAAAAATGATATAAAAATTTGTTTTTCATATTTTTTAATAATTTTTTGAGAAAATTCAGGCATTTTCCAAGAGAATGAGACCAACCTGACCTCTCTATGACAAAAATTAAGGCTGTTAGAGCAATTTAAAGAAAATATACTGCAAAATGTGCTGGGGAAAAAAATAACCCCCTGGGGGTTAAGGGTTGGAAATTTCCAAATACCCCGGGGGTAAAAGGGTTAACTGTTTGATAAACTAATGCAACTACACCTGTAACATTCTAAATACAGTTGGCCCTCAGTTTAACGGATATGCTGGCCGGGATCTAACACGTTTGTAAAAGCAGGACGTGATTTAAACATTTCCTACATAAGCTAACCTACACTGACCTTCAAAATACCGAAAAACACAATCATTACCAATCACTTTCGAGAAACTCAAGAGCCTATATATCCTTAACATAAAGAATTATGATTATAATTTTCATAGGTATTCAAATACTTCTTACCTTTATTAGAGAGATGTTGTGGTATCTTGACATTCGTTCAACGTTGCGACTGAACAACATCTATGGCGAGACTACATGCCGTGCATCCAGCTGATTTCTCAATGCCATTATCTTCTATGGTAACTATGGCATCCGTATGATTACCATCTGCCCCTTTGTCCTCTCCTTTTACATCTTGATTTTAAAGCGATGGCCTTTGAACTTTTGCCGTACTTATCCTGCAACACTTTCATCTTCATAGAGACCTGAAATACGACGGAAAATAGTTTAATATCAGAACTACTCATATCGTTGAGGACTTATCACTAAACGTATCTTGCATGCATAGTAAGCATTGCTCTGAGGCAAATATCCAAAGCTTATCAAAGATTAGTACAGTATTCTGTGAGCAATAATGCACTATGGCTACAATCCAAGTCTTTTACTCAATATTGAATTAATATTAATTAATCATTGTTGCCTTTCTAACCTCGGGTACAAAATACTTGAAAATCAATATCAAAATTTTCAAAGCAAGTTGTATTATTCCTAACTATACAAACTTGGGTCCTTTGATAGGAGCATGAACTTTGCAGTCAAGATTTATAAAGAAGGCAGTAGTTACTGCCAGGAAATAATCACGCCCCTTGCCTCCCCACCTGTTCTGGCAACTAATAGACCCCCCTACATGTGCATTAAGAAATCAGTTCTTGGCTGACCAGGTAGGCTGCAAGATGTTCCAGCAGATGCTGCTAAGACGAGGGTCATTTCCAAATTGAGATGCCGGGCCAAGGTTGACAACAGACCAGCTATATCAGTAATACCGACTGTGACAAAGGAGTCGACCTTTGAAGAAGATTACGGCAGTAATACCTTTGACGATACTTACAGATCCTGCTTCGGTGTCAACTCAGCTGACAGTGTTTCTACTGAAGATGCCAAGACCCTCCAGTCAGAAGGCCATTTATATGACTTGATCAGGGCCTTTAACTCTAGGAAGAGCTCCAAGCTCTTCCAGATCCGTCACATACAATTACTTGAGCAACTGCGACGTGCAATCGTTTATTTATGTCATGCCTAACCTAGTAGTACATCTAGTATAGCTCTAATGAGAGAAGGAACAAAAGAAACAGACCTACTGAACATCGATCAATTACTAAATAAATCAGTAGAAAAAAACATCTAGTGTAGCTCTAATTGGAGAAGGAACTAAAGAAACAGACCTACTGAACATCGATCAATTACTAAATAAATCAGTAGAAAAAAGCTAAGTTCCATTCCATAAATGTTTGCAATGTCTATTTGCAAGGATAAGTTCCAAAGCTGCTCACATTGCGGTGTTGATCCAACATTTGCTTGAGATAAGCAACATAGAAATACTGTGCAGCCATGATGATCGTAATCATGGACTGTTGAGGGAAAAACAAAAGCGCTCAAACAATTGTTGTTTTCTTCATCCTTGGCTAACTCTCTCCCTCCCAATGGAAGAGAAAAGACTGGAGAAGTACCTATTAGATACTCTTTCTGACTGGTCTTTAAAGACTACAGTACTTGTTTCAACCAGAAAACAGTCCTGTTTCTTTCTTTTGATCGTCATCAGCTGACAGACTCCTTTACTGCGGTGGATAAAATTCAAATCTATGATTAACTGCACGTACATGAAGCCTCTATGCATAAAACTTTTAAAAAACTGAATGCAAGTGTAAACCGTTCACAACTCATGGTCTGCTGCCATGCGTATCCTTGGCAAACTTATTACCACTGTACTAGGAAGGATTTACGTCTACATGCGTTTCTTTACTCTAGGAAGGCAAATACTTTGCACAAGCATCCCTAATTTCTTGTTTTTCTTTGTCAGGGTAAAATCCCCGATCATAATCATGCAAACACGAAAAGGAGAAATATTAAAAATCTAAAGTAATTTGTAATTCCCCTAACTACTGTATCAATAGATTTACACTGGCTGCCTATTGAAGAGAGAATTGAGTTTGAAATATGTATAATAACCAATCAAGTTATCAGAACCGGACGTCCAAAATATCTAAGAGAATTGCTACATATAGTCCAGCCAACAAATCGTGTTGACACGAGAATAGTTACAGATGGTTTCAAACTATTGGAACCGAGATAGATGTCTATTGCAGGCTCTACAGCATTTAAATATGCAGCCCTGAGACTATACAATAAGTTCCCACGAGACATCCGAATGACTGAAGATATTAAGGCTTTCAAGAGGAAACTGACGACTTCCTTATTCTGCGCGTGCTCCAATAGTGAATATTTAATAGTAAACAAGCAATATACGATGTGAAATGTTGAATGCTTTCAAACGAACTCGATAAAATGACTGTGGAGGTCCTGTAGAGAGTAGGGTTCCCCTGCTGTATAGGACCGGAAAAACAGCCCTTAAAGTAAAGTAAAAACTACTTAATTTAGACACCCCGAGTAAAGTCGTCCCATAACTCTTGAGAATCCTTTAGAAGCATATCCGAGATTTCTAGGTGTAATCTTACGGGAGAGAGAGAGAGAGAGGGATTAGTAGGGAAATGTCACATCTTTTGATAACCCTTTCTCTCGTCATGAAGAGAAACTTGGAATCTAGAAGGAATTTGTTTCCATAAACAAAAATGTTATTTTCCTTAGTAAAATAAATTTTTGAATATACTTACCCGATGATCATGTAGCTGCAACTCTGTTGCCCGACAGAAAAAACCTACGGTCGGGATACGCCAGCGATCGCTATACAGGTGGGGGTGTACAACAACAGCGCCATCTGTCGAGTAGGTACTCAGGTACTTCTTGTCAACAAGAACCAATTTTCTCCTCGGTCCACTGGGTCTCTATGGGGAGGAAGGGAGGGTCCTTAAATTCATGATCATCGGGTAAGTATATTCAAAAATTTATTTTACTAAGGAAAATAACATTTTTCAATATTAATCTTACCCGATGATCATGTAGCTGATTCACACCCAGGGGGGTGGGTGGAGACCAGCATACATGTTAACATTAGAAGCTAAGTATCCCGTATTTCATTTTAGCAGTTATTCAAAATAACAAACATAAAATAAATAAGTACCTGGTAAGGAAGTCGACTTGAACCATTACTCTGCCTTTTTAAGTACGTCTTCCTTACTGAGCCTCGCGATCCTCTTAGGATGCTGAGCGACTCCTAGGTGCTGAAGTATGAAGGGCTGCAACCCATACTAAAGGACCTCATCACAACCTCTAATCTAGGCGCTTCTCAAGAAAGAATTTGACCACCCGCCAAATCAACCAGGATGCGAAAGGCTTCTTAGCCTTCCGTACAACCCAAAAACAACAATAAAAAGCATTTCAAGAGAAAGATTAAAAAAAAAAGGTTATGGGATTATGGGAATGTAGTGGTTGAGCCCTCACCTACTACTGCACTCGCTGCTACGAATGGTCCCAGGGTGTAGCAGTTCTCGTAAAGAGACTGGACATCTTTAAGGTAAAATGATGCGAACACTGACTTGCTTCTCCAATAGGTTGCATCCATTACACTCTGCAGAGAACGGTTCTGTTTGAAGGCCACTGAAGTAGCGACAGCTCTAACTTCATGTGTCCTCACCTTCAGCAAAGCATGGTCTTCCTCATTCAGATGAGAATGGGCTTCTCTAATCAAAAGTCTGATGTAATAAGAAACTGCGTTCTTCGACATCGGTAAAGAAGGTTTCTTAATAGAACACCATAAAGCTTCTGATTGTCCTCGTAATGGCTTTGTACGTCTTAAATAGTACTTAAGAGCTCTTACTGGGCATAGTACTCTCTCTTGTTCGTTTCCAACCAAACTGGACAGGCTTGGAATCTCGAACGATTTGGGCCAAGGACGAGAAGGGAGCTCGTTTTTAGCTAAAAAACCAAGCTGTAAGGAACATGTAGCCGTTTCAGATGTAAAACCTATGTTCCTGCTGAAGGCGTGTATCTCACTGACTCTTTTAGCTGTTGCTAAGCAAACGAGGAAAAGAGTCTTCAAAGTGAGATCTTTAAAAGAGGCTGATTGAAGTGGTTCGAACCTTGCTGACATCAGGAACCTTAAAACCACGTCTAGGTTCCAACCTGGTGTGGCTAACCGACGCTCCTTTGAGGTCTCAAAAGACTTAAGGAGGTCCTGTAGATCTTTGTTGGTGGAAAGATCTAAGCCTCTGTGGCGGAAGACTGCTGCCAACATGCTTCTGTAACCTTTGATCGTAGGAGCTGATAGGGATCTTACATTCCTTAGGTGTAAAAGGAAGTCAGCTATCTGCGTTACAGAGGTACTGGTTGAGGAAACTGAATTCGCCTTGCACCAGCTTCGGAAGACTTCCCATTTTGACTGGTAGACCTTGAGAGTGGATGTCCTCCTTGCTCTGGCAATCGCTCTGGCTGCCTCCTTCGAAAAGCCTCTAGCTCTTGAGAGTCTTTCGATAGTCTGAAGGCAGTCAGACGAAGAGCGTGGAGGCTTGGGTGTACCTTCTTTACGTGCGGCTGACGCAGAAGGTCCACTCTTAGAGGAAGAGTCCTGGGAACGTCTACTAGCCATTGCAGTACCTCGGTGAACCATTCTCTCGCGGGCCAGAGGGGAGCAACCAACGTCAACCGTGTCCCTTCGTGAGAGGCAAACTTCTGCAGTACCTTGTTGACAATCTTGAACGGGGGGAACGCGTACAGGTCTAGATGGGACCAATCCAGAAGAAAGGCATCTACGTGAACTGCTGCTGGGTCCGGAATCGGTGAGCAATAATTTGGGAGCCTCTTGGTCATCGAGGTAGCGAACAGATCTATGGTGGGCTGACCCCACAGGGCCCATAGTCTGCTGCAAACATTCTTGTGAAGGGTCCACTCTGTAGGGATGACCTGACCCTTCCGGCTGAGGCGGTCTGCCATGACATTCATGTCGCCTTGAATGAACCTCGTTACAAGCGATATCTTTCGATCTCTTGACCAGGTGAGGAGGTCCCTTGCGATCTCGAACAACTTCCTCGAATGAGTCCCTCCTTGCTTGGAGATGTACGCCAAGGCTGTAGTGTTGTCGGAGTTCACCTCCACCACCTTGCCTAGAAGGAGGGACTTGAAGCTTCTCAAGGCCAGATGAACTGCCAGTAGCTCCTTGCAGTTGATGTGAAGTGCTCTTTGATCCGGATTCCACGTGCCCGAGCATTCCCGACCGTCCAGTGTCGCACCCCAGCCCGTGTCCGATGCGTCCGAGAAGAGAAGGTGGTCGGGGGTCTGAACAGCCAGTGGTAGACCTTCCTTGAGAAGAATGCTGTTCTTCCACCAAGTCAGTGCAGACATCATCTCTTCGGATATAGGAACTGAGACCGCTTCTAGCGTCATGTCCTTTCTCCAGTGAGCAGCTAGATGATACTGAAGGGGTCGGAGGTGGAGCCTCCCTAACGCGATGAACTGGTCCAGCGATGAAAGCGTTCCTATTAGACTCATCCACTGTCTGACTGAACATCGGTTCCTTTTCAGCATGCTCTGGATGCATTCTTGGGCTTGACTGATTCTGGGGGCCGACGGAAAAGCCCGACTCTGAATCTCCATACCTAGATAGACTATAGTTTGGGATGGGACGAGTTGGGACTTTTCTATATTGACCAGGAGACCCAATTCCTTGGTCAGATCCATAGTCCATTTGAGATTCTCCAGACAGCGACGACTTGACGGAGCTCTTAAAAGCCAGTCGTCCAAATAGAGGGAGGCTCTGATGTCTGCCAAATGCAGGAATTTGGCAATATTCCTCATCAGTTTGGTAAACACTAGAGGTGCCGTGCTTAGGCCAAAGCACAGGGCTTGGAACTGGTAAACGACCTTTCCAAAGACGAACCTTAGGAAAGGTTGGGAGTCTGGATGGACGGGGACGTGGAAGTACGCGTCCTTTAGGTCCAACGAGACCATCCAGTCTTCCTTCCTGACCGATGCTAGCACCGACTTCGTCGTCTCCATGGTGAACGTCTGCTTGGTGACAAAAGCATTTAGAGCACTGACGTCCAGCACCGGTCTCCACCCTCCTGTCTTCTTTGCTACTAAGAAGAGACGGTTGTAGAAGCCCGGGGATTGATGGTCCCGGACTATGACTACCGCTCCCTTTTGTAGCAAGAGAGACACCTCTTGCTGTAAAGCTAGCCTCTTGTCCTCCTCTCTGTACCTGGGAGAGAGGTCGATGGGAGTAGTTGCTAGAAGGGGCTTGCGCAAGAATGGAATCCTGTACCCCTCTCTGAGCAACTTCACAGACTGTGCGTCTGCACCCCTGTTCTCCCAGGCCTGCCAGTAGTTCTTGAGCCTGGCTCCCACTGCTGTCTGGAGAGGTTGGCAGTCAGACTCTGCCTTTTGAGGACTTGGAACCCTTCTTCTTTTTGCCGCGTTGACTATCGGCACGGGTACCTCCTCTGCTGGAGGTTCTGCCACGAAAGGGCGGAATGAACCTAGACGCTGGAGAGTCCATCCTAGGTCTAGGCACGGAAGGTAAAGCTGTGACTTTACGTGCGGATGACGCCACCAGGTCATGGGTATCCTTCTGGATCAACGAGGCGGCAATCCCCTTGATCAGCTCTTCCGGAAAGAGACACTTGGAAAGCGGAGCAAACATCAACTCCGACTTCTGACATGGTGTGATCCCCGCCGACAAGAAGGAGCAAAGGTGATCTCGCTTCTTAAGAACTCCAGACACGTACGAAGCCGCAAGCTCGCCAGACCCATCCCGAATGGGTTTGTCCATGCATGACATGATGAGCATGGCAGAGTCCTTATCCGAAGGGGAGGTCTTTCTGCTTAACGCTCCCAAACACCAGTCCAGGAAGTTGAAGATCTCAAAAGCACGAAAAACTCCCTTCAAAAGATGGTCCATGTCCGAAAAGGTCCAGCAAATCTTGGAGCGTCTCATAGCCAGTCTGCGGGGAGAGTCTACCAGACTTGAGAAGTCGCCCTGGGCAGAGGCAGGAACTCCCAAGCCGGGATCTTCTCCCGTGGCATACCAGACGCTAGATTTGGAAGCAAGCTTGGTCGGTGGAAAGATGAAGGATGTCTTCCCAAGTTGATTCTTGGACTGCAACCACTCTCCCAGTACCCTTAAAGCTCTCTTGGATGAGCGCGCGAGTACGAGCTTCGTAAAGGCAGGAGCTGCAGACTGCATGCCTAAAGCGAACTCAGAGGGAGGTGAGCGCGGGGTTGCAGACACAAACTGGTCCGGATACAACTCCCTAAACAGGGCAAGGACTTTCCTAAAGTCTAAGGAGGGAGGCGTAGTCTTGGGTTCCTCTATGTCGGAGTGTTGATCGTCCAAATGCGCAGCTTCGTCGTCATCAGAGACTCCTTCATCCGAATGCTGAGGAGGAAGCGGCAAAGGAGGAGAAGAAAGCTGAACGGCTGAATCCGGCAGCACGGGTGCATGCGTAGCTGCACTGGATCCAACATCATGCCGCTGCTGGTCAGTCTGAGAGCTGGCAACAACAAAAGCGGAGTGATGGTGCGTGGTGGGGACTGCCGTGGGTTGTGGAGACTGCCGCATTGCGTCAAAACACGGCAGCTTGACAGCACCTTCCCACTGCTGATGCGGTAGCTCACGCATGTCAACGGAGGGTGCCGCACGTCGGCTAACGTCAACATGCGTCTGGCAGGGTCGACTGCGCATCGGTGGTGGAGCTCTCACAGCCGGAGTGTGGGAGCAGGCAGCCGCAGTGTCTGCTGAGCGCACAACCGTAGCAGGTTGTAGGTTAACAGGTGCAGTGTCAACCTTCTCAGCACGATACTCCTGCATGAATGAAGCTAGCTGAGTCTGCATAGACTGCAGCATAGACCACTTAGGGTCTACAGTGGTTGGTGCGGCAACAGACGGAGTGATTGCCTGCTGCGGAACCACTCTACCTCTCTTGGGAGGTGTGCAGTCTTCGGAAGACTGCGGCGAGTCCGAACTGACCCAGTGGCTACACCTGGGCCGTTGGACTCGCTCGGAAGGGACCCTGCGCTTGAGAGGTCGTGAGACCTTGGTCCAGCGTTTCTGCCGAGAAACTTCTTCCACAGACGAGGAATGAATGGGCTCACTCGTCTGTTTGTGGATGGGACGATCTCTGCAAGATACGTCCGCAACCACTGAGGGTACATCTGTACGCTGATCAAGGCCTGTCGAACCCTTTGGTCCTTCGACATTGCTTCTCCCCTGGGCTTGGGAGCTTGCAAGAGGTCCCGGACTGGGAGGACGACTGGCACGAACAGATGCACCCTCATGCGTAACACTGACACTGACACTTTTCACCGCACTTGCACTCACTACACTTCCCACTGCACTTTTCTCCTTCAACTCTTTGACATCGGCCAAGAGTTGATTGCGGTCATTAGCTAATGACTCCACTCTGTCACCAAGAGCCTGAATGGCACGCATCATGTCCGCCATCGAGGGTTGCTGAGAGCTAGTAGAAGGGTCGGGAGTCACCACTACAGGGGAAGGAATAGGTTGAGGGGCATGGGGAGAGGAAAAATCAAAAGAGCGAGACGAACTCCTCCTGATCCTATCCTTCTCTAGCCTACGTGCATTCTTAAGGAATTCATTAAAATCGAATTCCGAAAGCCCAGCGCATTCCTCACATCGATCTTCCAATTGACAGGATTTACCCCTACAATTGGAACAAACGGTGTGAGGATCTATAGAGGCCTTCGGAAGACGCCTAGAACAGTCCCTAGCGCTACACTGCCTGTACTTGGGGACTTGAGTATGGTCAGACATCTTGAATTAGCCAAGGGGGGAATCCAAAATCTATCTAAGTCGTCAACAAATAATCCAAAACTAATCAAAAAAGCTTGATAAGGTAATGATAATAACTCCTGTACAGCGAAAGCTAATATCTAGAGAGAATACATCACCAAAAAGCATGAAATCAACTCCAGAAACAACAGCGTATCAAGTAGGTCTTGCCGGTGGCACGACAGAGGAAAAATTGATTCTTGTTGACAAGAAGTACCTGAGTACCTACTCGACAGATGGCGCTGTTGTTGTACACCCCCACCTGTATAGCGATCGCTGGCGTATCCCGACCGTAGGTTTTTTCTGTCGGGCAACAGAGTTGCAGCTACATGATCATCGGGTAAGATTAATATTGAAAAAGGATGCTTCCCTAATATGTTAACATCAGATAGAGTATGTATAGATGCATACAATACATATCTATCGCAGGCACCAAGGTTTCTCGATAAGAAAACATGCCCATCTTGGTTTTAGAGTGATGTCTGTGCCTAAGCAGATGGAAAATACCTCTTATTGTAGATCTCTAACTGCCTCATCCACATTCAGTGTCTAGAAAAGAGATTCACCAGCTCAGGAGAGTTCAGGCGAGGCGAGCGATTGCCTTAAGCGCACGCTGTTGAACGCCGGGAAAATCTCTGCAATTATCTCGAGTGTACGCTGAGTGCATTGAGAGAACAATTGCTTTATGCATATCTTTCAGGTTGACTCGGGTTCGAGCCCCAGAGAAGCATGAACCTGGTTCAGGCTCTACCTACCTGTTAGGTGAAGCAGGCTCATTGACTGTGGGCAAGCAAGAGATGTACCGCCCACCTAGGTGAAGCCGGCAAGCGGGAGACGTGGGGCACTGGGAGTGCAGCCACAGGTAAGCGAGCCTGGCTCGTGCATTTTACAACCAGTAGAGCAAGCTTAGTTGTGCAACGGAGCGCATGAGAAATGGGGATTGACCCGAGTGCTAGCTTATGATGCTCAGCTCTCAAGCAAGGTTAGCTGATCGGCACAGACAATTTGAGTGCTGAGTACTAGCTGTTGCCAAGATCTCTGCGGAGCTCCAAAGAGCTAAAGCGCTTTGGTGTCAGAACGCATGTCTCTTTGAGCTACCTGGTCAGGACAACAGCTAGCACTTGCGACAGCATCTGCCAAACAATCCCGGAGAGTTCGTGGGTTTAGAGGAAGATCCTGGCTAAAGCATATCTCTCAAGTGAAATGCTAGTTTCCCCCTAAGTTTTGTGCTGAGGCCGCTGAGAGGCAGCTTGTTAAGCAAACCTCTCAAATTGGTAAATTGATTTAATCACCATAATAAATTGCTAAAAGCAAGTTGAACACCAGACTCAGAATGCGAAGCAATTGGCTTCCAATAAGCAAGAGTAAAAACATTGAATCAACAGCACTCACTGAGATGAGAGATACTCACATGTGCACTTCAGAAAACCATGAAGGGATGGCAAATACACACAAAAGGAAAGCAGTCTGATCCTAACACTTCATAGAAGTCTAGCTTCAAGGAAGCGAGCATGAGCTTTCACCCTTGGCCAGCTTAAAGTATTAAAGGTAACATGATAACATTATTCAAGTTCTTGACTCAAAGACCATATCTTGGGTAGTGTCATAGCCCCATGTACCATGGTCTTCCACCGTTTTGGGGGAGAGTTCTCTTGCGTGAGGGTACACTCGGACACACTATTCTGTCTTATTTTTCTTTCTCTTTTTTTTTAAGTTTTTATAATTTATATATGAAAGAATTAATTTAATGTTACTATTATTGAAATATCAAAAATTTTAAGTAATTTTTATTTTTCCTAACATACTTACCAAGAACTACTTTCTTAGGAGTTACCTGTAATCTCCTCTCTACCGACCAGAGTTTTGTGTAGGGTACCCTCAATCCCGTTTTCTATGGAGGCCTACCTCGGCATTAAAGAATGTGGCCTGAGGGTAGGCTTATCGCTATGTCGATGTCCGCTTGGGTCGAAATCTTCAGTAAGTTCTATTGAAGTAGCACAATACTTGCAAGGGAAGAGAGGCACTCGGGGAAGGAAGGGAGGGCCATTACCCGAAAGTAGTTCTCGGTAAGTAAGTTAGGAAAAATAAAAATTACTTAAAATTTTTGATTTGTTCCAACACGAATACTTACCTCGAACTACTTTCTTAGGAGACTTACACTTTAGGAGGCGGGAGTGCTATTCTGACCTACAGACCCAGTAAGCGGAGGCCAAGAAGCCTAGGTATAACGGTACATACTAGAAAACGGACGAGAGGGTAACTACACAAAGAGCTCACATTAGTGTCTAAGTACTCACCCTTTGAAAAACTTCTTCTGATGTTGCATCCAGTAACGTAGTCGTGAAGAACATGTTATCCAATGGTACAAGTTGGTAATCTCCAATGAGGATAGGGAGCAACTGGGTAGGATGAAAGGAAACGCACCTGTGTCTCCCGGTTGCTATCCGTGATTGAGCCTGGGGCTTTTACCGTTAAACCACTTGGAGGGCGGATATGACTGTTCCAATGGAGAACCCGTCTAAGGACTTCCTCGAGTAGTCCTTGAGGTAATGGGCAGTAAAGGTCGACTGGTTCGACCAAGTACCTGCCCGAAGGATCTGACCCACTGCCATGTTTTTCTCAAAGGCTAAGGACGTGCTCAGGCCTCTGATGTCACGAGGTCTGGGGGCGCCTGGCACGGCCAGGCCTTCTTCCTTGTAGGCTCTGGCAATAACTTGTCTCAACCCGAAGGAAATGGTGTTCTTGGATACTTGCTTCTTAGTAACACCCGTGGACACGAAGAGGCTCTTGATGCTTGGCCGGAGATGAGCCGTTCTTTCAATGTATTTTCTAATGGTCCGGACAGGGCATAATTTCAAATCCTCCGAATTACCCGTCTTAGGGATGGCTGGTATGGAGAAACCTTCGAACTTCGGATCCCAGACCGCTGGGTTCTGGGTCTTCGCCACAAAGGAAGGAACGAACTTGAAGGATACTTCTTTCCATCCCTTCGAATGAGAGACGTCATATGACAGCCCATGGATCTCACCTACTCTCTTAGCGGACGCCAAGGCCAGCAAGAAGACTGCCTTGAGAGTGAGATCCATGTCCACATCTTTCAAAGATTCAAAGGGGGGCCACACAACATCTTCAGGACCTTAGCTAAATCCCACTGGGGCACCCTACTCGCTTGTGGGGGGCAGGACTGATCGAAGCTCTTGACAAGCATCGCTATGTGCCTAGAGGCCCCCAGGTCGATGCCCTTCAGGAGGAAGATTTGGCCTAAGGCGGCCCGTACCCCTTTTATGGCTGGGATTGT
Organism: Palaemon carinicauda; assembly: GCF_036898095.1. NCBI lineage: Eukaryota > Metazoa > Arthropoda > Malacostraca > Decapoda > Palaemonidae > Palaemon > Palaemon carinicauda. The sequence continues at coordinate 94,051,944 of NC_090750.1, forward strand.
CATTCCCATTTTGTCTCTGAGAAATACCAGAAAATCCGCTATGTCCGGGACAGAGGCATTGAGGGGCTTTATGTGCCTCGCAGCGCACCACTTCGTGAAGGAGGCCCACTTAGCTTGGTAGACCGCAGCTGAAGACTTTCTCAGGTATAGCGACATTCTCTTAGCAGTGGATGAAGAATATCCTTCCTTCTTCAGGAATCGCTCGATAGTCTCCAGGCGTGAAGACGTAGGGACTGTGGGTTGTCGTGGAGCCTGAGAAAATGAGGTTGATGTAGAAGGTCTGACCTGTCGGGTAGAGGCCACGGAGGTTGACTCGCCAGGTCTTTTAGGTCCGCGAACCGCTCTCTCTCCGGCCACCAGGGCGCTACCAAAGTCATTTTTAAGTTTCGGGCTGTCCTTACTCTGTTGAGCACCTGCCTTATCAACGTGAAAGGGGGAAAAGCGTGACGTCTAGATTGTCCCACCTGTGCTGAAAGGCGTCTTCCAAGGCTGCCTTCGGATCTGGTACAGGAGAACAATATACGGGGAGTTGGGCGTTCAGTTTGGTTGCAAAGAGGTCCATCACCGGGGAACCCCAACGTTGGATGATGAGCTTGGCTACTTCTGGGAGGAGGGACCACTCTGTCCCTACTATTTGGCCCACTCTGCTGAGACCGTCGGCCAGCACGTTTTTCTTCCCGGGAATAAACCTTGCTAACAACACCACTTGGTTCTCTTCCGCTCAATCTAGAATCTTTATGGTGAGATCGCACAACTCCTTCGACTTCAAGCCTCCTTGCTTCTTTATGTATGCTACTACCGTGGCGTTGTCGCACATCAACGCCACGGTGTTTCCCCTTAGAAGATCTGCGAAGTGTAGGCAAGCCATCTGGACTGCCTTCAACTCCAGGACATTGATGTGGAGTCCCTTTTCCCCGTCCATCCAGGTTCCTCGCGCTGTCTCGTCGAGGAGATGGGCTCCCCATCCTTGGTTGGAGGCGTCTGTGAACAGTAGTAACTCGGGGGGGTCGTTCGCAAAGGGCATCCCCTTGAGTGAGTTCGACCGGCAATGCCACCATTCCAGGGAGGGCCTCGTGTTTGGTAGAACTGGGATTAGCACTTGTTGCGAGTCCAGTTGGCACCAGAGGTTCTTCAGGTTCCATTGCACGGCTCTGAGTCTTACTCTCCCCTGGGGAACCAGTTTCTCCAACGACACCAGGTGCCCTATCAGTCTTTTGCTCTCCTGGGGCGCCCCGATAGGAACGGGCGAATGATTTCCATGAGGTTGTTTATTCTGTCTTCTGAAGGGAAGGCTTTTCCCAGAATGGTATCTAGAGTCATTCCCAAGTATGTCATTCTGGTGGATGGTGATACAGTGAACCCTCGTTTATCGCGGTAGATAGGTTCCAGTCGCGGCCGCGATAGGTGAAAATCCGCGAAGTAGTGACACCATATTTACCTATTTATTCAACATGTATATTCAGACTTTTAAAACCTTCCCTTGTACGTAGTACTGTTAACAAACTACCCTTTAATGTACAGAACACTTAATGCATGTACTACAGTACCCTAAACTAAAACAGGCACAAATATTAAAGGTGATTTTATATCATGCATTTCCTAAACATGCTAAAAAGCACGATAAAAAATGGCAACCAATGTTTTGTTTACATTTATCTCTGATCATAATGTAGAAACAAACTGGAGGTAGAGCTTTGCTTATTACCCAGACATATTTCCCATACTTTTCCCTTAGAACTACATCACATCTTCCTACTTTAGATATATAGATATATATATATACTGTATATATATATATATATATATATATATATATATATATATATATATATATATATATATATATATATATATATATATATATATATATATATATGTATATATATATATATATATATATATATATATATATATATGTGTGTGTGTGTATATATATATATATTTATATGTATACACATATACATACCTACATATATACATAAATACATGCATACATATATATATATATATTACTGTATATATATGGGTTATGGAAAAAATCCGCGATGGTCGAACCGCGAAGTAGCGAGGGTTCACTGTAGGTTTGATTTTTCCGGGTTGATCACGATGCCCAGATCCTTGCAAAACTGGAGGAGTTTCATCCCTTGTTCCTCCACGAGGTCCTTCGAGGAGGAAAGAAGCAACCTGTCGTCCAGGTATCGGATGAGGCGAATGCCTCGTTCGTGAGCCCACACTGAGACAGTCGTGAAGACTCTCGTGAACACCTGGGGCGCTGTTGACAATCTGAAGCAAAGGGTCTTGAATTGCAGGATCTAGGAACCCCATTTCACCCGGAGAAACTTTCGACTCGAGGGGTGGACCGGAATTTGGAAGTAGGCGTCCTTGAGATCTATGGTCATCATGTAATCTTTCTCCCTCAAGGACAGTAGGACTGACTTCGGAGTGTCCATTTTGAAATCTATCTTCTTGATGAACTTGTTAAGAGCCGACAGATCTATAACCGGCCTCCACCCCCCCGTCGCCTTTTCTACCAGGAACAGGCGACTGTAGAAACCCGGGCCTGGGTGAAGAATTTCTTCCATGGCGCCCTTCTCCAACATGGAGGACACTTCCTCTTCAAGGGCGGTCTTCTTCAACGGGTCCTTGGGAGCCAGCCATTCCGCCCGGCTGGGCGGGATTAGAGGGGGTGGTTCTGCTAAGAACGGTAGTCTGTAGCCCTCCTTCAGTACGGACACTGTCCAAGGCTCTGCTCCGTGAGCCTTCCATGCTTGCCAATGTAGTCTGAGGCATCCCCCAACCCGAGGCTTGGGCGGGGATAGGGGGCCTCTCACTCTATCTCCTTCTGGAGGAGCGGCCTGAACGGCCTCTCCTAGAGGCAGAATAACCTGTTCTAAAGGAGGTTGAAGATGCTGGAGCCCCCCTACGGGGGGGGGGGCTGAGGCGCTGAGGACCAGGAGGAAGAAGGAGCCTCTCTCCTCGTCGTGCTGGGAGAGGCCTGAGCCGTCGCAGCACTGTCTGAGACGGACCTCTTGTAGGGCGGTCTCCTTGTAGGCGTAGGCCTGGGGGTGTTCAAATCTTTCCTCTTCGAGACCTTCTCCATAATGGTCTCGAATCCTTTTAAGGGGAACAAGGAGTCACCCCACAAGGGCAGGCTCCTCATGGCCTGAGCTTCCCTGTCTGGGACCTTCCAGGACACCTTAGCCAGGATGGTGTCTCTCTTGCGGAGTACCCAATTCGCTGTCAAGGCGAGAGACTGGTACATCAAGAACTTTAAGGTTTTACCCCCGGAGGTAATAAGTTCCCTCAGGAGGTTCTGCTGTTCCGGGTCCGCGGGGTCGAACGAGGCTTGCACACCTACTAAGGTGGAAGCAGTCCAGTCCAGCCAAGAGGAGACGTGCACCAGGTCCCTCAACATTTCTTCCATCATGGAGGCCTCCGATGGAGAAAAACAAACTGGGGCCGAAGAGGCTATATCCTCCGAGACGCCCTGACTCAGGATGTCAAGGGAAGGTTCTACTTTACAGGGGCCTGGACGACGCCCTTCCGGTACATATACCTTGCCCTGAGTCTTGAGACCCTGGAGTAATTTTGAAGAACTCTGAGTTTTGGGGGACTCGGCATTACTAGCCACCACTTTGTCTACATATTCTTGCCCTAGGACAAGATCTCGGGCTAGAAGAAGAGCTAGAGAGGTCTTAGGTTGGGTAGGGGCCTGCATTAGTCGTATAAGGCTGGACCTCCAGTAGTCTTCGTCAGTAGCTGCAGGTCCTTCAATTTTATGGTGCCTCCTGATAAGGCCAATCACCCTTCTATAGGCCGAGTCCTCCGTTGGGGAACCCTCCCTACCGTCAGCCGAGGTCTCGGCTTGAGACTGGGGAGCCGGGTCACCGGGCATACCCACCGGACGTCTTGTTCTTGGAGCCAGGGGCGCCGCCCTACCAAGGTACTGTACTGGACTTCTTTGGCGGAGGCGTCCGCACCAGGGGCAGGGGTTAACGCAGGCATCGTCAACTCAGCGAGGACTCTCGTCCGCTCAAGGTCTCTGGGGGACGAGGACGAGGTTCCCGTGGGCTGACCCGACAGCGGGAACCGTTCCTTCTGACCCGAAGGCCGCACCAGCTGGGCTGGTTCGGCCAGGCTGCCCGAAAGGAAACGCGGTTCCCCCCGCTGGGCGGGGTGAACCGGAGGCTTCGAGGTCTTATGCCTGCCTGTAGAGTCCTTCTCGCGAACTAGCTTGCGAGGGTCAAAACCGTGTTTGGAGGAAGATATCCTTGGCGAGAACTCCTTGGACCGGCGGTCCGGGGAACAACGTGCCCCTGTCTCACGGGGTACGAAGACCCAATCGCCATCCGGTGACCTACTCCTTCTGTACTTTCGTCTTGGAGAGCGGGAGCGTTTCCTGCTGTATCTGGAGCGCGACCTTGAACGGGAACGCCTGCTCCTGGACCGCTCTCTCCGACGGCGATGTTTTCTCCTGGCGTCTTCCCCCGACGAGTAATACTCCTCTGAAGAGCCCGACGACACTGCACTTACCGTACGGCGGGCGGGAGCGGGGACAGCGGGGGACTTCATGACTCGTTGAGTGCCTGAGGTAGAAGGCTGAAGGAATTCTTCGGGGACTTCCGTGAGAGGGGTAGGGAACGATGATTGACGCCTAACGCTAGGAACCCAGGGATCCAGGCCCTCTTCCATTCGCAAAGGGGACCTACCTGGTGTCTTCGGAAGCTTCCAACCAAAGGCATCACTCCCCGTAGAACCTAACTTACCCTGGTTGTCGGCGCCTACCGAAGACCCTGAAACACAGGCCCACGAAGGGGGTGAAGACACCGACACAACGTTACTACCCCACAAGGGGTCATCGGAGGACATGTGCCCCCGAGCACAAGGGCCGATTCTCCGGACGCACTGCTGGGCTCTTCATTAGCCCTAGATGGACCCGCAACCCCCACTGCACCTTCACTAGACTCTTGGGGAAGATCGCTAGCTTTCCTGGGGGAACGTTTCGACGATTTCCTCTTTATAGTTCCGTAATGTACCCACTGGATATCACTCCAACCTACACACTCGGGGCACGTATCTGATGACGAACAAACCCTTCCCCTACAGGAGGAGCAAAGGGAGTGAGGGTCCACTTCAGGCTTGGAGAGGAACGCTCCACACGATTTACCGGCTCTAGGCCCCGGACAACGGCGGATTTGCTCCATAATGCACAAACGCAAGACACAGGCACGTAGGGAATCAAGGAATACACTGGGTAAGCACAAGGGTGGAAGGTGAACACACAGGAACACCCGGGAACAGTACACAGGAAACACAAGTTACCACGCGGGGAACACGTGGGACACACAGAACGCACACAAAGGATCGATAGAGAACGAGAGCGACGTGTTGACACGTCGCGACCAGAGAACTTACTGGAGATGTTGACCCGGGCGGACATCGACCTAGCGATAAGCCTACCCTCGGGGCACATTCTTTAATGCCGAGGTAGGCCTCCATAGAAAACGGGATAGAGGGTACCCTACACAAAACTCTGGTCGGTAGAGAGGAGATTACAGGTAACTCCTAAGAAAGTAGTTCGAGGTAAGTATTCGTGTTGGAACAAACTGCTATTTAAATTTTTTTTTGCATATTTTTGATAATTTTTTGAGAAACTTCAGGCATTTTCCAAGAGAATGAGACCAACCTAATCTCTCTATGATGAAAATTAAGGCTGTTAGAGCAATTTAAAAAAAATATTCTGCAAAATGTGCTTGAAAAAAAAACAACCCCTGGGGGTTAAGGGTTGGAAATTTCCAAATAATTTGTTTTAACAATTTGTATTTTTTCTTAAATATAAAAACCTGAGACCTTTAACAAGTATGTTTTCAACGTACATGGAACTCGGCTATTAGAATTTATAACAAGGAATCAGTAGTTACCTGCTGGTTGCAGGAAAGCACCTCCCCAAGCACAATGAGTAGCTACTTGAACTTTAAAGACAAGGACTTGTAGTGTGGTTGAGCCAGGATCTGTAACTTAAGAGGACTCGGGTCTATGTATTGCAGTTTGGAAAAATACTTTTTATTCTAAAAATTTGTGATTTGCTCCTACACAAATACAAGCCCTCATTCTTTAATAGGAGACTTATCCTTAAGAGGGAGGAAGTCGTGTAACCAACTGGCAGATTTACATTCCTGGGAAATGCCAAAGAACTTTGGTACTGAATAGGAGTAAAAATCAAAAATTTTAAATAATTTTTATTTTTCCTAACATACTTACCGCGAACTACTTTTCTTGGAGTCACTTGGTGATCTCTCTTTCTCGACCAAGGTTTTTCCCGCCGTTACCCCCCTTACTCCGCTCTACATAGGCTTACCCCCGCCGCCAGAGAATGCGCCCTGAGGGCAGGATTAGGGCAGGTCACTGCTTCTCTGGGTCAGCGTCCTCATTAAGTTCGTCGCTTAGCCCAACTTGGCAATGGAAGGATGGCACTCGGGGACGGAAGGGAGGGCCATTACCCGAAAAGTAGTTCTCGGTAAGTATGTTAGGAAAAATAAAAATTATTTAAAATTTTTGATTTGTTCCAACACGAATACTTACCGAGAACTACTTTTCTTGGAGACTTATACTTTAGGAGGCGGGAGTGCTATTCTGACACTTGACTCGGCACATAGTGCCTAGAGGGCTATGGAATGCGGGGCCTATCAGAGTGCGGAGTGAGGGTAACTGCGGAACCTTACGCTATTATCTAAGATTCACCTCTTAAAATTTCTTCTGGCGATTTTCTCCTGATGTAGTCGCGAAGAATTTGTTCACCGTTGGGGACAGCTTCAGGCCTACCGCTACACAGCTTGGAGGGCGGCAATGACTGTCCCAATGGAGAACCCGTCTAAGGATTTTCTTGAATAATCCTTGAGGTAGTGGGCAGTAAAGGTCGACTGGTGCGACCAAGTGCCTGCCTGCAGGATCTGCCCCACCGCCATGTTTCTCTCAAAGGCCAAGGAGGTGCTCAGACCCCTGATGTCATGGGGGCGGGGAGTGCTTGGCACTGCCATTCTATCCTCTTCATAGGTTCTAGCGATGACTTGTCTCAGCCAGAAGGAAATGGTGTTTTTGGAAACTTGTTTCCTATTAACACCTGTGGAAACGAAGAGGTTCTTGGTACCTGGTCGGAGTGAGAGACGTCGAATGACAAACCATGGATCTCTCCCACTCTCTTATCGGACGCCAAGGCCAGCAAGAAGATGGCCTTGAGGGTGAGATCTTTGTCCACGATATCCTTCAAGGGTTCAAAGGGGGAACGACACATCATCTTCCGGACCTTGCCTAAGTCCCACTGGGGCACCTTTTCCGCCTGAGGGGGGCAAGACTGCTCGAAGCTTTTGACAAGCATTGCTATGTGTCTCGAGGCCCCCAGGTCGATGCCCTTCAGGAGGAAGACTTGGCCTAAGGCAGCCCGAACCCCTTTATATGGCTGGGACTGTCATCTCTGCTTTGACCCTGAGAAACACCAGAAAATCTGCTATGTCTGGGACAGAGGCCTTAAGAGGTCTAATGTGCCTCTCAGAGCACCACTTCGCGACGGAGTTCCATTTTGTCTGGTAGACCGCGGTTGACGACTTTCTCAGGAATAGAGACATTCTCTTAGCCGTGGAGGAAGAATATCCTTCTTTCTTCAGGAGCCGCTCTTTAGTCTTCAGTCGTGAAGACGTAGGGAGAGTGGCCTGTCGTGGAGCTTGAGAAAGTGAGGCTGGTGCAGAAGGTTTGACCTGGCGGACAAAGGCCACGGCGGTTGACTCGATAGGTCTTTTAGATCTGCGAACCACTCTCTCTCTCCAGCTACCAGGGCACTACCAAAGTCATCTTTAGGTTTCGGGCCGTCTTTACTCTGCTGAGCACTTGTCTTATCAACGTGAAAAGGGGGAAAGGCGTACACATCCAGATTGTCCCACTTGTGCTGAAAAGTCTTTTCTAAGGATGCTTTCAGGTCTGGAACAGGGGAGCCATAGACTGGGAGTTGGGCGTTGAGGTTGTTGCAAAGAGGTCAACCACCGGGGAACCCCAGCGTTGAATGATGAGCTTGGCTATTCCTGGGAGAAGGGACCATTCTGTCCCTACTATGTGGCCCATTCTGCTGAGGCCGTCGGCCAGAACGTTTTTCCTCCCGGGAATGAACCTTGCTAACATCACCCCTTGATTTTCTTCCGCTCAATCTAGACTCTCTATGGTGAGATCGCACAACTCCTTCGATTATAAGTCCCCCGCTTCTTTATGTATGCCACTACCGTGGCGTTGTCGCACATCCACGCCACGGTGTTCCCCTTTAGTAGACTTGCGAAGTGCAGGCACGCCTTCGGGACTGCTTCCAACTCCAGGACATTGTGTGGAGTTGCCTCTCCCCTTCCAACCAGGTCTCTCGTGCCGTTTCATCGAGGGGAAGGGCTCTCCATCCCTGGTTGGAGGCGCCTGTGAACAGTAGTAACTCGGGAGGGCCGGTCCCGAAGGTCGTCCCCTTGAGTGAGTTCGACTGGCAATGCCACCATTCTAGGGAGTGGCTCGTGTCTGGAAGGACTGGAATTAGCACCTGCTGCGAATCCGTCTGTCACCAGAGGTTCCTGAGATTCCATTGGATGGATCTGAGTCTTACCCTCCCTTGGGGAACTAGGTTCTCCAATGAGACCAGGTGACCTATCAGCCTCTGCCAGTCTTTCGCCCTCCTGGGGTGTTCCGACAGGAACGGCTGACTAATGTGCCTGAGGTTCTTATCTTATCCTCCGAAGGGAAAATTTTCCCCGAATGATGTCTAATGTCATTCCCAAGTAGTTCATTCCAGTGGATGGGGATAGATTGACTACTTCGGGTTGATTACGCTCCCCAGATCCTTGCAAAACTGGAGGAGACTTCTCCCTTGTCCCTCCAAGAGGACCATTGAGGCGGAAAGAAGCCACCAGTCGTCCAGGTATCTGATAAGGCGGATGCCTCGTTCGTGAGCCCCCACTGCGACAGCCGTGGAGACTCTCGTGAACACTTGGGGCGCTTTCGACAGACCAAGGAAAAAGGTCCTGAATTGCAGGATCTGGGACCCCTATTTCACCCGGAGGAACTTCCGACCCGAGGTGTGGACCGGAATCTGAAAGTATGCGTCCTTGGGGTCGATGGTCATCATATAATCTTTCTCCCTCCAGGACAGCAGGACTGAATTCTGAGTGTCCATTTTGAAGTCCGTCTTCTTGACGAACCTGTTGAGAGCTGACAGATCTATAACCGGTCTCCACCCCCCGGTCGCTTTCTCCACCAGGAATAGGCGACTGTAGAAACCTGGTCCTGGGAGAAGAACTTCTTCCATGGTACCCTTCTCTAGCATGGACGACACCCCCTCTTGAAGGGCGGTCCTCTTTAACGGGTCTTTGGGATCTAGCCATTCTATCCGGTTGGCCGGAAAAAGCGGGGGTGGTTCCGTTAGGAATGGAAGTCTGTAGCCCTTCTTTAGTACGGACATTGTCCAAGGTTCTGCTCCTTGAGTCCTCCATGCTTGCCAATGACGTCTGAGTCATCCTCCAACCCGAGGGTTGGGTGGGGATAGGGGGCCTCCCAGTCTTATCTTCTTCTAGAGGGGCGGCCTGATCTGTCTCCCCTAGAGGCGGGGTAACCCGACCTGAAGGAGCTAGAGGGCGCTGGAGCTCCCCTGCGGAGGGGCTGAGGCGTTGCGGACCAGGAGGAAGAGGGGGGCTTCTCTCCTCGTAGTGCTGGTAGATGCTTGGGGTGTCGCGGCACTATCTGAGACGGACCTCTTATAGGGCGGTCTCCTAGGAGTCGTAGGTCTGGGGACGTTAGTCTCCTTCTATTCAAGACCTTCTCCATTATGACTTCTAGTTTCTTCCGAGGAAACAGAGACTCTCCCCACAAGGGAAAGCTGCAAATGGCTCGCGTCTCCCTGTCTGGTGCCTTCCAAGACACCTTCGCCAGAACAGTGTCTCGTTTCCAGAACACCCAGTTAGCTGTTAGTGTGAGAGACTGATATGTCAATAACCTAAGGGTTGAAGGCCTTGCTGGACAGGGTCCTCGGGGTCAAAGGAGGCTTGTACACCTCCCAAAGAGTAAGCCCACCAGTCCAGCCTAGAGGGGACGTTTACTAAGTCCCTCGACATTTTCTCCATCATGGAGGCTCCTGCTGGCGAGAACCAGACTGGGGCTGAAGAGGCTCTACTGTCTGAAACGCCTTGACTAAGGATGTCCTGCTGACCCCCCCTTAAAGGTTGGGGGACCCCGGCAGTGCTGGCCACTACCTTGCCGACATAATCCTGCTCTAGGACTAGACCTCGGGTAGAGGAAGTGCTAGGGACGTCTTAGGTTATAAGGAGTCTGCATGATCCTCAAAAAGGCTTGACTTCCAGGAAACTACATCCGTAGTTGCAGGTTCCGGTACTTGTGGTGTCTTCTGCAAAGGCTAACCACTCTCCTATAGACGGAGTCCTCCGTCAGGGAGCGCTCCTCTCCGTCAGCCGAGGACCCGGCTTGGGGCCGGGGAGCTGGGTTACCGGGCACGCCGACTGGACGTCTAGCTCTTTGGGGCCAGGGGCGCCGTTCTGCCGAGGTACTGGATTTCATCTGCGGGGACGTCCGCATCAGGGGCCTGGGTTAGCGCAAGCAACGCTGGTTCAGCGGGGAGTCTCGTCGGCCCAAGGCTCTGGGTGCCGAGGATGCGGTTCCCGTGGGCTGACCCGACAGCGGGAACCGTTCCTTCTGACCCGAAGGCCGCACCAGCCGGGCTGGTTCGGCCAGGCCGTCCGACCAGAAGCGCGTTTCCCCCCTGGGCGGGGTTAACCGGAGGCTTCGGGGACTTACGCTTACCTGCAGAGTCCTTCCTACCGCTTGATCTCGAGGCGCCGGGTCACCGGGCACTCCCCGGGCGCTTCAGTTCTGGAATACCAGGCACTCCCTTGCGGTGGTACCGGTTTTCCCCGGCGGGGAGCTCCGCACCAGGTTCGGGGTCAGAACCGGCAATGCCGTACCGTCGAGGACTACTGTTCATGTATTCTCTCCAGGGGACGCGGACGCGGATCCTCGTGGGCTGACCCGACGGAGGGAACCGTTCCTTTTAAGTCCGAGGGCCGAACCAGCTGTGCTGATTCGGCCAGGCTGCCCGTAAAGAAGCCCGGTTACACCTGCGGGCGGGCTGGGGGACGCGGATCCCCGTGGGCTGACCCGACGGAGGGAACCGTTCCTTTTAAGTCCGAGGGCCGAACCAGCTGTGCTGATTCGGCCAGGCTGCCCGTAAAGAAGCTCGGTTACACCCGTTGGCGGGGTGAACCGGAAGCTTCGCGGTCTTACACCTGCCTGAAGAGGCCTTCTCACATTTCTCCCTGCGAGGGTTATATCTGTGTCTGGAGGATGGCCTTCGTGGTGAGAAAAAACCCTGGGTTGTCGGTCCGGGGAACGCTGCAATACAGACCTGGGAGGCTCATTCTCGGCGAGGCCCTCGGCTGCAGAAGAGACTGAAAAATATGCTAAGAGACTGGAGAAGAATTAGGGACATCTTCCCCCACATGGGGTCATCAGAGGAGACGTGGCCTGCTTGCACCAGGACTCCGTCTCCCTACACACTCTCGAAAGTAGTACTTACCTCGAACCACTTCTTAAGAGTTATCTTCTTCACAATAAACCAACCTCGTCTCCTACTCTGGGTAGGGGAGGGTGGTAGGGAAGCTCTGTCAGACGGGACGCCCGGCGCTAGTCTTCGTAGGCGAACCCTTCGTCGCCTACTTCTTCTTGGTGCTATACCGCACCCACTCAAACTCTTGGGGAAGAGCAATGGGCACTTCCCCGCAACTGACTTACCTCGTCCCCTACTCTGGGTAGGGGAAGATGGCTGTATAAGAATCTCTATTCGACGAGGCATCGGGAATTAAGTTGGCGAGGAGAGGCTCGTCTTCCTATGAGCCTCTTGGATGTATTCTTCCTTTTGGTGCCGAAGTGCACTCACTGCACTACGTTCAGGACCAGTAGTCCTGACACGTGGTTGAAGGGGAACATAAGCTGCCCCTACTTGGCTAACACCGAGGATAAGGGGAGGAAGAATGATTTATGTAAAAATTGGTCCTTTCAGCTATTAATTCCTTGAAGAAAATCAAGGAATACTGTTCCATAACGCACACAACGCACGACACAAGCACTAAGGAAATGAATTAAACACCGGGTAAGGACACGGTTGAAAAGTGAACGCACAGGAACACTTGGGAAGCACACTGCGAAAAAACACAAGTCCCCACGCTGGGAACACGTGGAAACTAAAAGCGCACAAAGGATCGAGAGAGACTGAGAGTGAGGTGTTGAACACCTCACGACCAAGAACTTAATGGGGAGAATGGCCCAGAGAAGCAGTGACCTGCCCTAATCCTGCCCTCGGGGCGCATTCTTTGGCGGCGGGGGTAGGCCTATAGGGAGAACGGGGTGGGGAATAACGGCGCCAAAAACCTTGGTCGAGAAAGAGAGATCACCAAGTTCTCCTAAAGAAAGTAATTCGAGGTAAGTTTCGTGTTGGAACAACTATGTATTCTATCTACCATGGCAATTCCTTCAATTTTGGGAGGTAGACAGAAAGAATCATCTATAATTTATATATGGTGAGAACGGTGCAGTTACATGAAAAAAATTGAAGATCAGCTCTTCCGTTTGAAGAGGAAAAAGAACCTTTATATTTGAGATTATCATTATTATTACAGTTTATTACCATAAAGTCCGGGCATAAACTAGAAAATTTCTTTTCTTGACAAAGAAAATAATATTTCAATAGAAGATCACATTAAAATAAATATAAATAAAGTGTTAAAAATATCATAGCACTGTTAATTTTAAAATCATCTATAATCTACATATAGTATAGTGACAACAGTACATCTATACAAAAAAAAATTTGAAGACCGGCTCTTCTATTTTGAAGAGGAAAAAGGTCAGTTATATTTCTGTGATCATCATTATTATTATTATTAAAATTTGCTACCGTAAAGTCGGGGCATAAATTGACGTAAAGTTCCTCTCTCGACAAAACAACCAAAATTCTAGTTATAAAATTATCCTATTAAGAAGAAATAAAGAGAAATTTCAAAAATTTCATGGCACTTTAAGTTAATTTTAAAACCATCTATAATTTAAATACAGTATAGTGAAAACAGTGCATCTATACGGAAACTAATTGAAGACCGACTCTTCTAATTTAAAGAGGAAAAAAATCCAATAAGTTTTTAGATTATCATTATTATTATTACAGGATTATTACTATAAAGTCCGAGAATAAATTGACAAGTTTCTCTCTCGACAGAGCAACCGATATCTGATGTTACAAACATTAGCGCACCTCCCTTCAAGACTGCACAAACTCACTCCTACTGCTCTCTAAAGTTAAAACTTAAAAGTAAAGGGTATGCCAACAAATCCATACAAAAATTTACAGCATTGTAGTTTCAACTAGCATAATCATTCCACCTACTGAAGCGTGTTATTAATCGTCCATAAACCCATCTACGTACCTTACTTTTAACCCGATAAAATAGTTCGTCCAATAGAAGATGAACTAAAGGCTATCATTAATGAAAAATAATGAATCTATATTCGCTTGAAATCTGTAAAGCCGTAAGAACTAAAATCCCATTGTGATGTGCTAAGGATAAACTATCAGGTTTGATCATCTAAATCATGGGCGCCCAACCATTTTGTCCTTCTGTGCCCCTTGGGCTTTTTTTAGCTTCCAGTATACCCCTAAAACTGATGATGAAAAAATACAATGAAATTGACAGTGATGTATCTTTCAATCTTATTGCAGATTAAATCATACACTGCACATTACAGGCCACTCTATCAGATCCAATGTACCCACTGAGTAAAAATGTACCACTGGTTGGGAACCCCTAATCTAAATAAGTGTCCGTAGACAAGGCTTAAATTCTAGATATTTTCAGAGATATCTACAAAATAGACTATCATAAAAAAGGGAAGGATAACAATACTCACGTCTTCGCTACTGCCCGCTTGATACTCGCCCTCGGGCTTGGCGGGTATGCATTTGAAGTAATCTTCGTCGCGAGGTAGCGGGTTACCTGCATCGAGAGATCACTTACAGGTTAATCTAATACGTGTAGCCGAGGCCTGCTACTATAGACACGTAAGATAATGAATGTTTTTATTGGCTTGGAAGAGCTGGGGATTAAACTGAGACAAATGAATGAATTACAAGGTTCTAAATATCATGGGAAAAATCAAACTGTAGACCTGGATCAGATGTGAATTCAACACATTATTCCTTGAGAAAATTAAAAAACAAATCTTTAATGTTTAAGGCCATAATAAAACATAATTAAACCATTGCTGACAAAGATACCATCATAACGAATATTAATACTGTTCTTAATATATTTCATTTTAATTGTTCATTACATCTCTTGTAGTTTATTTATTTCTTCATTTCTTTTCCCCACTGGGATATTTTTCCTGTTGGAGCCCTTGGGCTTGTAGCATCCTGCTTTTCCAACTAGGGTTGTAGCTTATGTAGTAATAACAACATCTTTAACCACCATTGAACAAGCAGTGTGTTACAAGCACAAGGACTCCGAAGGGGGAAAATGGTCTTGCAAAAAAAAAAATGTATAAACAAATAACCAATGAAATTTAAACATGAGAATAAAAAACAAACTAAATAAAGTCATTAAGATATCTTCCCAGTGCAAGAATGAATATGTAATTATTTGGCAACATAACATCACTAGCGATTGATGCCGATTCAAGAATGCTAAATTAACAATTAATAACTTCAAGATAAAAAAACTAAAATAGAAACACAAATTAATAAATAATATAACTTTTAAAATTTATTATATTTAAAATCGACTAAGAAGGCCAGCTTCTAATATGAACTTAAAAATGCCACTGGCATCATACAAAATGTCCTCTCCGAGAATTCACAAGTAATCTGTACCTTCCATTATCCTTCTCCGCTTGCATTCCTCCCACCTCTCGAACAGGATGAGCAGTTCGTAGTGGGGCGTGTGAGGGAAGAGGTCGACAACGGCCGCTCTGCAATGATAAGTAAAAATTAAAAGGAAGGAACACTTCAACCAAGGATGCTTCTCTATGTAATTACATCAAATTCTAAAATCACAACCAGTATAAAATGAAAGAAAAGTTTCAATACAACTAAAGAAACAACTATGCTATGCCCCTCTAAATCCTGGTCCCACAAGAAGCGTGAATTAACCCTTCTACCCCCAATGAACGTACTGGTACGTTTCACAAAACTCATCCCTTTACACCCATGGACGTCTTGGCAAAAAACTATTTACAATTTTTTTTTGCATAGCTTTGATAACTTTATGGAAAAATTCAGGCATTTTCCAAAAGAATGAGACCAACCTGACCTCTCTATGACAAAAATTAAGGCTGTTAGAGCAATTTAAAAAATATATATTGCAAAATGTGCTTGAAAAGAAAAAACCACCAGGGGGTTAAGGGTTGGAAAGTTCCAAATAGCCTGGGGGTAAAAGGGTTAACCAGATGTAAAAAACTTCTAAATTGTACTATACAGTGGCTTACAGCATTCAAATTCCCTCTCGGCAATGAAATGAAGATGATAGACTTGACGAATCACAACTTTTTTAACTATGTCGTTTCCAGACACTTTTGTTGGTCTAAACCTTCAGGCACGGAGGGTTAGGCAAAATATTCTATGTTACTTTTGTAGCTTTTTTTCACAGCCATAACTTATCCACAGACTGGTCAATTACAATATCCGGTGCATGTTTTAATCCACAAACTTGTTCTTACCAATTATCATTAGTATTTTTGCCATTTGAAAGATCTCCTGATGGTAAATTTCAAATGGCACATACATACATATACCAAGGCACTTCCCCCAGTTTTGGGGGGTAGCCGACATCTAACAAAAGAAAAGAAAAAAGGGCGGACCTCTCCTCTCTACGCTCCTCCCATCCTGACAAGGGACTTAACCAAGTTTAGTAGTACCAGCCGAACTCGGTTGAGTCCCTTGTCAGGCTGGGAGGAACGTAGAGAGGAAAGGTCCCCCCCTCTTTTTTCTTTTGTTTGATGTCGGCTACCCCCCAAAACTAGGGTAAGTGCCTTGGTATATGTATGTATGTGCCATTGGAAATTTACCATCAGGAGATCTTGAAAGCTTAAAATACTTATTGTAAAATACTTATCGTAAAATACTTATCGTAAAAAAAAACCTATTTAAAACTCAAAAACATTTCACAAATTTTTTACAATCGATCAATACTGTATGCTCGCTACACAAAAGTATTTCCGTCTTCCTCTAACAAGCCCGACAACTCGAATTAGTTAACCCTTTTACTCCCAAAGGACGTACTGGTACGTTTCACAAAAGCCATCCCTTTACCCCCATGGACGGACGTACTGGTACGTCCTTGCAAAAAAAGGCTATAAAAATTTTGTTTTTCATATTTTTGAAAAATTTTTGAGAAAATTCAGGCATTTTCCAAGAGAATGAGACCAACCTGACCTCTCTATGACAAAATTTAAGGCTGTTAGAGCAATCTAAAAAAAATATACTGCAAAATGTGCTGGAAAAAAATAACCCCCTGGGGGTTAAGGGCTGGAAATTTCCAAAGAGCCTGGGGGTAAAAGGGTTAACAGACTCACCTGATTGGAACGAAAAATTCTCCTTTATAATTCTTGCTCTTCGGTCGAGAGAGATCGACGAAATTCTTGAAGGTGCCGTCGGGATCGCACGACATGTAGATTAGCCGATCCATGTTCTTGCACTTGCGGAGCGCTCTGATAACACTCTCGGCTCTGGGGAGATTGACTGTTAGAATATACAGTTTTACTGAATGTAGGCAGGCAGTTAATTTTAATAGCCAGGCCTTCTCCATCATAAGACTCAATACTACGCAGTACTCTAGAAGTTTTATTCCAGCTGTTACCAAGTTGTGGAATGATCTTCCTAATCGGGTTGTTGAATCAGTAGAACTTCAAAAGTTCAAAGTTGGAGCAAATGCTTTTTTGTTGACCAGGCAGACATGAGTCTTTTTATAGTTTATATATGCCATATTTGTTTTTGATGTTGTTAATAGTTTATATATGACATATCTCTTTTGACATTACTTTTTTTAGAATGATTTATTGTTAATTTGTTCTCTTCAGTTATTTATTTCCTTATTTCCTTTCCTCACTGGGCTATTTTTCCCTATTGGAGCCCCTGGGCTTATAGCATCTTGCTTTTCCAATTAGGGTTGTCGCTTGAATAGTAATAATAATAATAATAATAATATACCCAGGCACTTCCCCAAATTTTGGGGGGTAGCCGACATCAAACAAATGAAAAATAAGGGGACCTTTCCTCTCTACGCTCCTCTCAGCCTGACGAGGGACTCAACCGAGTTCGGCTGGTACTGCTTGGGTGCCACAGCCCACCCTCCCCTGTTATCCACCACAGATGAAGCTTCATAGCACTGAATCTCCTACTGCTACTACCTCTGCAGTCATCCAAGGCGACCGGAGGAAGCATCAGGGCCTACCGGAACTGCGTCACAATCGCTCACCATTCATTCCTATTTCTAGCACGCTCTCTTGCCTCTCTCACATCTATCATCCTATCACCCAGAGCTTTCTTCACTCCATCCATCCACTCAAACCTTGGCCTTCCTCTTGGAAAGGAAAATTATATCAATGAACAGAGAAAGAATGAGATAGATTATCTATTACTTCACCCATGGCTAAATATGAAATATTGCAATGCAAAAATATCCAAATATTTCTCAGACAGAGTAGAGAACTTTTGACTTTAATATAATTCAGAAGTATGGATATATGGAACCTTCTCTAGGGTCAGGGCCTGGGAGGCCAATTGAGGAGTAAAGTATACTACAAAGTTCAAGTTTAACGAGGTTGAATGACAACTGCAGTAATAAGAAGGGCACATATGTTGAGACTTATAAGATGTAGAGTTGCAAGAGGATGAAGGACCCCTGTTAAGTTAAGTTCAAAGACAATGGACCAGGTTAGGTGCAGAGACAATGCACAAAGTTAGGCACAAAGACAATACACAGATTTATAGAGGTCACTACTGTCCCCTTGAAGCGATGAACTTTACAGTACTTTGAGATTTCCCTTCTGCGAGTGGTTTACCCCAAGATGATTCCTGACCCAGAACACTTAGTCAAAAGGGGTCAGGATTGCTTTAATATAAATGGACCCAAACTCCACTGCAAGTTTTAAACCTATCCTATCCGTCTTTAAAACCGATACTCTTCTATACTGACCACAACGGCTATGAGAACATCGTCGTGGGACGACGTCCTGACGGTGAGCTGTCTCCACACCCCTTTCGTGGGTCAGGGGATCGAACGGTTTGTGCTCCGAGCTGCGAATGTAATCCTGGAATACCTGTTGGAAAATAAAAAGGGGTAAACATCAGTTTGAAAACAAGTAGCTTCTTACCACTAGGATCTTAAACAAAATGGAGATCGCATAGAAAAACACTGGTCAGTTTTTTGAGGTCTTAGAGAAATCATTAAATTTACAGGTAAAGTAATCTTTTGGCTATTGCGAGCATCAAGACCCAAGCCCCCACTGCGATGGTTGACAACCGCTAAGTAGATAAATAAACCTGTATTCTTTTTTTAAATTGCTGTAATTTGCCAGTAGCTATAACCCCTCGTGAATAACGATAACCAACAACCACAGACACATTTATGGATCTATTATTTCCATGTTGTTTATACTCTACAATTCTCGATTCAGTTTTCTTACTATTTTTACTTACCACACCAAAATTTACTAGTTTCCTTATATAATTTTTCTATAATGGACTTAAAATTGATAACTTTCAACTGTTATATATCATGAATATGATTATATAATTGCATGTAGTTAATAACAATATATATATACTGTATATTACGTATTTTTTCTAACTTATGCATCAGAAACTTGGAGCCTTACCTAAGCCTTAGAACATAAGCTAGTTATAACTCAAAGAACTATGGAAAGAATAATGATGGGAATAACACAAAGAGAAAGAAAGAGCAACATGGATACGAGAGCAGACTAAAGTAGAGGGTATTCTAACAAGAAAAAGAAATGGACACGGGCAGGACATTTTAACCCTTCTACCCCCAAAGGACGTACTGGTACGTTTCACAAAACCCATCCCTTTACCCCCATGGACGTACCGGTACGTCCTTGCAATAAAATGCTATTTAAATTTTTTTTTGCATATTTTTGATAATTTTTGAGAAACTTCAGGCATTTTCCAAGAGAATGAGACCAGCCTGACCTCTCTATATTAAAAATTAAGGCTGTTAGAGCAATCTAAAAAAAAATATACAAATATACTGCAAAATGTGCCTGAAAAAAATAACCCCATGGGGGTTAAGGGTTGGAAATTTCCAAATAGCCTGGGGGGTATAAGGGTTAAGAGAATGACATATATTAGATGGACATTAAGAATAACAGAATGGGTCTCAAAAGAAGCAGGAGAATTTGATATTATAAAAATATTTCGCAGACAAAAGCAAATGTTAATCTTAAAACATGTGCGAATATCAACTACAGTGAACCCTCGCTACTTCGCGGTTCGACAATCGCGGATTCACCACTTCGCGGGGTTTTCCCATAACCCATATATATATACATATCGCGGATTTTCCGGAAAATTCGAAAATACCGCGAAATCTGAAGACAACCAAATACGATATTTTGTTACCTGTAATTCCATTAATACTGTAATTAGTAATATCTGCTCTTACTGATTGTTCATTGCATTACATATGATATATAATTCAGCACAGAAAGAAATAAAACACGAAAAGAGAATGTGATCATACGATAATTCAGTATGTAGTAAAATTAAATCGAACATGAAACGCAAATCAGATGCAGTCATACCATATTAGAATGGTGTGTACTGTAATGGATGTGCTTCTTTTCCATGAATCTTTTGTATGTATACGTACGTAGTACAGTACTGCATCCAATAATATTCTTTGTTGCAAAAATCACATTTCGAATACTGTAAGCGTACGAGAGAGAGAGAGAGAGAGAGAGAGAGAGAGAGAGAGAGAGAGAGAGAGAGAGAGAGAGAGAGAGGCGTAAAATAGCGTACGTAAATTTTTATTATTATTGTTATTATTATTATTATTGTTGTTGTTGTTAATAAAATTATTATTGTTATTATTATTAATCATTATTATTATTATTATTACTGTACAGTATTATTATCATTATTTATTATTATTACGGTATTGTACTTAATCTACGTACGTTCAGTATGCGCGGGGGCATCTTCTATGAGTAACCAACGCACCATAGTACTGTAAGACGGGTTGTGATTGGTTCAAGCGCTGATAGATGACGAATCAAAACTCAAGTTTTGTTATCTAGCCTGTGATTGGTGTTTTGCCCGCATCTTCTACCCGCAGCATCAAAGTTCTCGCGGGGCTGCATCGTTCACTTTCTCTTTCCGCGTATTGCTGAGTAGACGTTCTTAACTTTGTGAAGTTTAATCTGTGCTGTGTGCGACTGTTTTAAGTTGAACTTTTTGTTGAACTTTCTGTTACAATGCCTCCCAAGCGTTCTGCTTCTAGTAAGGCTGGTAGTGAGCCTAAACGCCACCGAAGGATGATGACGATAGCTGAGAAGGTTACGTTTCTCGACATGTTAAAAGATGGTAGAAGTTACGCGGCCGCCGGCCGCCATTTTGGCATCAACGAATCCACCGTTCGCTACATCAAGAAGGACGAGGCGAACATTAGAAAGACTGCTGCAATCACCTTTAGCAGATCAGCGAAGCGAGTCGTTACAACGCGTAATAAAACGATCGTACGCATGGAAGGTGCTTTAGCTGTGTGGATTGCCGACTGCCGGAAGAAGAACATAGCGTTGGATACGAACACCATCCAAACAAAGGCTTTGAGCTTATATGAGAATTTTGCTGCAAAGGAACCTAAAGACGACGACGGCAACCATGCTGAAGATGATGATGATGCAGATGATCCTCAACCAGGGACATCCACTGATTCCCAGCCTCAGAAACGTTTTTCCGCAAGCAAAGGATGGTTCGCGAAGTTTCAGAAACGCTTCGCCCTGAAAAGCGTTTCCCTGCATGGGGAGTCTGCTTCCGCTGACACTGCCGCTGCTGAAACTTACGTGAACCAGACTTTCAAGAACATTATCGCTGAAGGTGGATACAAGCCGGAACAAGTGTTTAATATGGATGAAACCGGCTTGTTTTGGAAGAGAATGCCGTCGCGAACTTTCCTGTTCAAAGAGGAAGCCAAAGCCTCTGGCTTTAAGGCATTCAAGGATCGCGTTACCCTCGTGATGTGTGGCAATGCTGCTGGATTTTTGTTAAAGCCGGGCCTTATTTATAAGTCGAAAAATCCTCGCGCTTTGAAAAATAAAAATAAGAATCTCCTTCCCGTGTACTGGATGCATAATCAAAAAGCATGGATTACGAAGATGCTGACCTCCAACTGGTTCCACCAGTGTTTCATCCCGCAAGTCCATGAATATCTCTTAGAGAAGGGCTTGCCATTCAAGATCCTTCTCCTTATGGATAACGCTGGTGGACACGCAACTGACCTGTCGCGTGAGGGCGTTCAGGTTGAGTTCCTGCCACCCAACACCACGTCATTAATTCAACCGATGGACCAGGGGGTTATCAGGGCGTTCAAGGCCCTCTACACGAAGAATACCTTGGCGGACCTCGTTGCGTGTGTGTATGCTGCCCAAGATGACGAGGATGAAGATTTCAACTTGAAGGCGTACTGGCGGCAGTACACCATAGCCACGTGCCTGCAGAATATTCAAAAGGCACTTCAAGAGATGAAACCTGCAACCGTGAATGCGAGCTGGAAGAAGCTGTGGCCCGATATTGTTTACGACGACAAGGGATTTACTCCGTCGGAAATCCAACACTCTGCAATACGGAAATCTGTGCAGTTGGCTGCCATAATTGGAGGTGACGGGTTTGGCGACATGACGACTGAAGATGTCGACGAGTTGTTGGACTGCCATTCCCAGCCCCTAACTGACGCAGACCTCGAAGACCTGACGAAATCGGCAAGTGAGGAAGAGAGTGAGGGTACCCAGGAAGAGACCCAAGAAAATGTCGAAGAAACGGGCTTAACATTAGAACGGCTTGCCAAGTTCTGCAACCATATGAAGGAGGCGAAAGAAATGTTACAAGAGTGGGACGAGGATATGGTTCGCTCGATGCAATTCTCAAATAAGGTCGATGACATCATGACTCCCTACAGGATGCTCTTGGATCGAAAAAAGAAGCAGCGGCAACAACTTCCGATCACAATGTTCTTCCAGCCTCGCAAAAAAGAGCCAGTTCCTCCTGCTAGTACGCCTTCGGAAGAAATTGAAGAAGTTGAAGAGGTGTCCCAGGAAAAGACACCTCCGTCTGAAGAGACGTAAAATACTATCATTGACTGCACAGTAGAACACATCATCAGCTTCATCATCATCATTTCTACTGTGCAGCAAATTCATCGCCATCGTCATTCAAGTTTTTCTTGAACTTCTTTCGTGGTGAGTACAGTAACAATCTTTATTTTTTACTTTAACCTGTTTTATAGTTTAGTAATGTACGTACTGTATGCATTAAGTTAAAGGGAAGGTTTTAAAAGTCTACATGTTGTAACCTATCATATTTTTTTTGTTTAAAATTTACATTCGTACGTAAAACAATCTCTCTCTCTCTCTCTCCTCTCTCTCTCTCTCTCTCTCTCTCTCTCTCTCTCTCTCTCTCTCTCTCTCTCAAATTGTTTTCCTGCTTTGCTACGTACAAGTACTGTATAATTGTAAGGTAACATATTTTGTAAATGCTTTTACTGTAAATACTGTATGTACTGTATCATTATTTATCACTATCATCATGCGCGTTAAATGCCTTGTTTGTTATGAGCGTGGTTGTTTACTGAGCGTACACACCGTCGTTTCAGGCGGCGTCATAAAGAAAAAGATTTCATTTGGAAGTCCTAAGAAAAATACGTAAACTAAAACATTGGTA
The DNA here is from genome assembly GCF_036898095.1 of Palaemon carinicauda. NCBI lineage: Eukaryota > Metazoa > Arthropoda > Malacostraca > Decapoda > Palaemonidae > Palaemon > Palaemon carinicauda. The sequence goes on from NC_090750.1 coordinate 94,074,976, forward strand.
ATAAAAAAATCAACATACAGTACTGTATAATCAATATAATCGATGCAAAAACTAACCTATACATATATGTGTACACTAAATGAGTTTGTTTCTTCATTATGATCAGAGATGAACGTAAACAAAACATTGGTTGCCATTTTTTATCGTGCTTTTTAGGTGTTTAGGAAACACATGATATAAAATCGCCTTTAATATTTGTGCCTGTTTTAGTTTAGGGTGCTGTAGTACATGCATTAAGTGCTCTGTACATTAAAGGGTGGTTTGTTAACAGTACTACGTACAAGGGAAGGTTTTAAAAGTCCGAATATACATGTTAAATAAATAGGTAAATATGCTGTCACTACTTCGCGGATTTTCACCTATCGCGCCCGCGTCTGGAACCTATCTACCGCGATAAACGAGGGTTCACTGTATTACAAATGTAAATGAAAACATTCGGACCATCTCTACTTGGCACCACAGAGTCTCAACACTCAAAACATCCGACCTACCTCGACGACCTTCTTCAGAGTATTTGGAATGTGGACTAGATGACCTACTGGTCTGACAGCCAGGCTCCCGGCCTTCTAACTGGAAACTCGGAATCCGACAGTCGGCAAATCGTCATCGGGGTTGATGCCTAGAAGGTGACATCGAAAAAATTAATAAAGCTGGAAATTGTTCTTAGTTGGGAGTGCAAATTCCCATATCTTCAAGGGAAAAAAGAGAGGTAATAATTAAATAATAAGTAAATAATAATAACAAAACAAGATCTGAATGCAAAGGGTAATGAGAACTATGAAAAATCTTATACAAGCATAAAGAACTAACTGAACAACAGTGTCAAGAGATTAATATCTATATCAGGAATAAGAAATTTAATAGACCTTAAATTCCTGTCCAACAAATTAAGATGAGAATCAGCAGTTGAAGACCAGACAGGATTACAATACTCAAAACAAGGCAGAATGAAAGAATCAATATACTTTTTCAAAATAGATTAATCACCAAAAATCTTAGAGAGACTTTCTCAATAAGCCATTTTTTTGTGCAACTGAAGAAACAGGTGTCATTTCAAAGCTTAATATCTTTACTTCATTAATCTAAAGTAAAAAAACACTATATTAAAATAGCGGCACGTAATAATAAGCCACATATGCATCTTCAGTTTTTCAGCTAGATTTTTCCAATTAAAAATTGAATTTCAAAAATAAAATCTATTTCTACACTCGCCTGTAGTTCATATTACTTCTTCTCTAGAGGCTTGGTTTAAATTGACATTTACCATAAAATCTTCAAACAATTTAAATATTTCCATTTTCTTTCCTTCAATTATTAAAATAGTACAAACCTTCAACCAGTGATTTATGATGGATAAGCCCAAAGGCTTAACAGGGAAAAATAGCCCAGCGAGGAAAGTAAATAAACTACAACAGAAGTAGTGAACAATTAAAACTATAAAAACTGTACTGTAACAACTTTAAAATAGATCTTTCATATATACAGTAAACTAAAAAAAAAAACTTCCCTGAGCTTAAAATCAAGAACAGTGGCCCGCCATTAACTAACAGGAAAGCAACGAGTAACAGTATCGAGACAGCTACGAGAACCGATCACTTCCCACTGTAGAGGATTCGCCCATCCCGATATTACAGTCACGCGTTGAGACGAGTCTAATATTGCCTCTCTTATTAATCTACTGTACTTGAAAATAGTTGGACAAAACCCTTCCTGGGAAGCTCGATACTTGTTCCCCTCTCCACTGGTATCATCGCCTCTCCTCATGTATGTGCCAACTTACTCTCGGCTCATCAGATAGGAGAAGTCTTTTACATTTTCCAAACATGACGACTACAAACGGGTGCGAGTTTCTGAAGCTTAAACTAAAAAGTTTTGGATCAATAAAGGGAAACACTTCATGAATGATCACCAGGAGATAGTTTACATAGCAGATAGAGAAAGGTGTTTCGCAATACGATGCTAATTTCTTTGAACAGTCTTAGATATGCGTCAGGTTTCCGATCAGCCACTCAAGTTAATGGGTCTATGAAGAAAACAAACAAGGCTGTTCTTGCAAAACTATTGAAATGCTGTGAGTCATCTACTGAAAAAAAAGGACCTTGAACCCAGTGAGATGTTAAGAGACGCAATGGCATTACACTAATTTCGAAACTAAATAATAAAAATCTCACATTCGAAGGCGTCCGATTATTTTCACAGATGTTTCACTAAAGAAAAGCAGCATGAAAAGTGATGTGATCTTCGATGTGTACAAGGAAAAGTCAAGTGAACATGCTGAGAGTCTTAATAGTGGTTATCTTATAACATGATCTTTAGAGAATCAACATCAAATTACATGGTCAGTCTTCAAAAACTCCTGAAACTTTCTCAGATTAATCAGCGTCTGTGTAAGCTAAAGAAAAAGTTGTCCCAATAGAGAATCAACATCAAATTACATGGTCAGTCTTCAAAAACTCCTGAAACTTTCTCAGATTAATCAGCGTCTGTGTAAGCTAAAGAAAAAGTTGTCCCAATAGAGAATCAACATCAAATTACATGGTCAGTCTTTAAAAACTCCTGAAACTTTCTCAGATTAATCAGCGTCTGTGTAAGCTAAAGAAAAAGTTGTCCCAATAGAGAATCAACATCAAATTACATGGTCAGTCTTTAAAAACTCCTGAAACTTTCTCAGATTAATCAGCGTCTGTGTAAGCTAAAGAAAAAGTTGTCCCAATAGAGAATCAACATCAAATTACATGGTCAGTCTTTAAAAACTCCTGAAACTTTCTCAGATTAATCAGCATCTGTGTAAGCTAAAGAAAAAGTTGTCCCAATAGAGAATCAACATCAAATTACATGGTCAGTCTTTAAAAACTCCTGAAACTTTCTCAGATTAATCAGCATCTGTGTAAGCTAAAGAAAAAGTTGTCCCAATAGAGAATCAACATCAAATTACATGGTCAGTCTTCAAAATCTCCTGAAACTTTCTCAGATTAATCAGCGTCTGTGTAAGCTAAAGAAAAAGTTGTCCCAATAGAGAATCAACATCAAATTACATGGTCAGTCTTTAAAAACTCATATAAACTTTCTCAGATTAATCAGCGTCTGTGTAAGCTAAAGAAAAAGTTGTCCCAATAGAGAATCAACATCAAATTACATGGTCAGTCTTTAAAAACTCCTGAAACTTTCTCAGATTAATCAGCATCTGTGTAAGCTAAAGAAAAAGTTGTCCCAATAGAGAATCAACATCAAATTACATGGTCAGTCTTTAAAAACTCCTATAAACTTTCTCAGATTAATCAGCGTCTGTGTAAGCTAAAGAAAAAGTTGTCCCAATAGAGAATCAACATCAAATTACATGGTCAGTCTTCAAAATCTCCTGAAACTTTCTCAGATTAATCAGCGTCTGTGTAAGCTAAAGAAAAAGTTGTCCCAATAGAGAATCAACATCAAATTACATGGTCAGTCTTTAAAAACTCCTGAAACTTTCTCAGATTAATCAGCATCTGTGTAAGCTAAAGAAAAAGTTGTCCCAATAGAGAATCAACATCAAATTACATGGTCAGTCTTCAAAATCTCCTGAAACTTTCTCAGATTAATCAGCATCTGTGTAAGCTAAAGAAAAAGTTGTCCCAATAGAGAATCAACATCAAATTACATGGTCAGTCTTTAAAAACTCCTATAAACTTTCTCAGATTAATCAGCGTCTGTGTAAGCTAAAGAAAAAGTTGTCCCAATAGAGAATCAACATCAAATTACATGGTCAGTCTTCAAAAACTCCTGAAACTTTCTCAGATTAATCAGCGTCTGTGTAAGCTAAAGAAAAAGTTGTCCCAATAGAGAATCAACATCAAATTACATGGTCAGTCTTCAAAATCTCCTGAAACTTTCTCAGATTAATCAGCGTCTGTGTAAGCTAAAGAAAAAGTTGTCCCAATAGAGAATCAACATCAAATTACATGGTCAGTCTTCAAAATCTCCTGAAACTTTCTCAGATTAATCAGCGTCTGTGTAAGCTAAAGAAAAAGTTGTCCCAATAGAGAATCAACATCAAATTACATGGTCAGTCTTCAAAATCTCCTGAAACTTTCTCAGATTAATCAGCATCTGTGTAAGCTAAAGAAAAAGTTGTCCCAATAGAGAATCAACATCAAATTACATGGTCAGTCTTCAAAATCTCCTGAAACTTTCTCAGATTAATCAGCGTCTGTGTAAGCTAAAGAAAAAGTTGTCCCAATAGAGAATCAACATCAAATTACATGGTCAGTCTTCAAAAACTCCTGAAACTTTCTCAGATTAATCAGCGTCTGTGTAAGCTAAAGAAAAAGTTGTCCCAATAGAGAATCAACATCAAATTACATGGTCAGTCTTCAAAATCTCCTGAAACTTTCTCAGATTAATCAGCATCTGTGTAAGCTAAAGAAAAAGTTGTCCCAATAGAGAATCAACATCAAATTACATGGTCAGTCTTCAAAATCTCCTGAAACTTTCTCAGATTAATCAGCGTCTGTGTAAGCTAAAGAAAAAGTTGTCCCAATAGAGAATCAACATCAAATTACATGGTCAGTCTTCAAAAACTCCTGAAACTTTCTCAGATTAATCAGCGTCTGTGTAAGCTAAAGAAAAAGTTGTCCCAATAGAGAATCAACATCAAATTACATGGTCAGTCTTTAAAAACTCCTGAAACTTTCTCAGATTAATCAGCATCTGTGTAAGCTAAAGAAAAAGTTGTCCCAATAGAGAATCAACATCAAATTACATGGTCAGTCTTCAAAAACTCCTGAAACTTTCTCAGATTAATCAGCGTCTGTGTAAGCTAAAGAAAAAGTTGTCCCAATAGAGAATCAACATCAAATTACATGGTCAGTCTTTAAAAACTCCTGAAACTTTCTCAGATTAATCAGCATCTGTGTAAGCTAAAGAAAAAGTTGTCCCAATAGAGAATCAACATCAAATTACATGGTCAGTCTTTAAAAACTCCTGAAACTTTCTCAGATTAATCAGCATCTGTGTAAGCTAAAGAAAAAGTTGTCCCAATAGAGAATCAACATCAAATTACATGGTCAGTCTTCAAAATCTCCTGAAACTTTCTCAGATTAATCAGCGTCTGTGTAAGCTAAAGAAAAAGTTGTCCCAATAGAGAATCAACATCAAATTACATGGTCAGTCTTCAAAATCTCCTGAAACTTTCTCAGATTAATCAGCGTCTGTGTAAGCTAAAGAAAAAGTTGTCCCAATAGAGAATCAACATCAAATTACATGGTCAGTCTTCAAAATCTCCTGAAACTTTCTCAGATTAATCAGCGTCTGTGTAAGCTAAAGAAAAAGTTGTCCCAATAGAGAATCAACATCAAATTACATGGTCAGTCTTCAAAAACTCCTGAAACTTTCTCAGATTAATCAGCGTCTGTGTAAGCTAAAGAAAAAGTTGTCCCAATAGAGAATCAACATCAAATTACATGGTCAGTCTTCAAAATCTCCTGAAACTTTCTCAGATTAATCAGCATCTGTGTAAGCTAAAGAAAAAGTTGTCCCAATAGAGAATCAACATCAAATTACATGGTCAGTCTTCAAAATCTCCTGAAACTTTCTCAGATTAATCAGCGTCTGTGTAAGCTAAAGAAAAAGTTGTCCCAATAGAGAATCAACATCAAATTACATGGTCAGTCTTCAAAAACTCCTGAAACTTTCTCAGATTAATCAGCGTCTGTGTAAGCTAAAGAAAAAGTTGTCCCAATAGAGAATCAACATCAAATTACATGGTCAGTCTTCAAAATCTCCTGAAACTTTCTCAGATTAATCAGCGTCTGTGTAAGCTAAAGAAAAAGTTGTCCCAATAGAGAATCAACATCAAATTACATGGTCAGTCTTCAAAAACTCCTATAAACTTTCTCAGATTAATCAGCGTCTGTGTAAGCTAAAGAAAAAGTTGTCCCTATAGAGAATCAACATCAAATTACATGGTCAGTCTTCAAAAACTCCTGAAACTTTCTCAGATTAATCAGCGTCTGTGTAAGCTAAAGAAAAAGTTGTCCCAATAGAGAATCAACATCAAATTACATGGTCAGTCTTCAAAAACTCCTGAAACTTTCTCAGATTAATCAGCGTCTGTGTAAGCTAAAGAAAAAGTTGTCCCTATAGAGAATCAACATCAAACTGCATGGCCACTCCTCAAAGAATCCTACAATGTCTTGCCCAACCTAGCAATTCACAATCATTTCACCTTTCCTATTAGTACACCTTTCAATATCATGGTGTCAAACTAATCCAAAGACCTAATAGCAATGCATCCCTCAGTATAACAATGGCGTGATATATCTCAACTTTTCTTGTCATAAAACATAACAACAAATCATCTCATTTTCTCTCATCAGTAAAAATATGTGGAATGATCTTCCTAATCAGGATGTTGAATTAGTGGAACCACAATTGCAAATAATGTATCTACTTATTTATGTCGAATAGACTGACCAGGCTCTCTTTATACTTTATACACTACAGATCTATTTTTATACGTTACCGATCTCAAAACATTTTAATTATTCATTACTTCTCTTTTAGTTTATTCATATCTTTACTTACTTTCCTCACTGGGTACAGTGAACCCTCGCTACTTCGCGGTTCGACCATCGCAGATTCACCACTTCGCGGATTTTTTCCATAACCCATATATATACAGTAATATATATATATATGTATGCATGTATTTATGTATATATGTAGGTATGTATGTGTATACATATAAATATATATATATATATACACACACACACACATATACATATACTGTATATATATATATATATATATATATATATATATATATATATATATATATATATATATATATATATATATATATATATATATATATATATATATCTAAAGTAGGAAGATGTGATGTAGTTCTAAGGGAAAAGTATGGGAAATATGTCTGGGTAATAAGCAAAGCTCTACCTCCAGTTTGTTTCTACATTATGATCAGAGATAAATGTAAACAAAACATTGGTTGCCATTTTTTATCGTGCTTTTTAGCATGTTTAGGAAATGCATGATATAAAATCACCTTTAATATTTGTGCCTGTTTTAGTTTAGGGTACTGTAGTACATGCATTAAGTGTTCTGTACATTAAAGGGTAGTTTGTTAACAGTACTACGTACAAGGGAAGGTTTTAAAAGTCTGAATATACATGTTGAATAAATAGGTAAATATGGTGTCACTACTTCGCGGATTTTCACCTATCGCGGCCGCGACTGGAACCTATCTACCGCGATAAACGAGGGTTCACTGTAATTTCACCCTGTTGGAACCCTTTGGTAATCATCCTTCTTTTCCAACTAGGGTTGTAGCTTAGCTGGTAATAAAAACATTAATAAACTTTGAAAGAAAACAGACTTTGCATCCATTACCTAACATATCACCTAAGTAAATCTCCACACCATCAAATCGTTAAGGACTCAATACTTTCGAGAAAAGCCAACATTACCTTATCTTCGTACGTAAAGTGGGCAAACGGCGTCACGCTCTTCACGACCTGTTCGTTAATTGGGATTTTGGCGTCCGGGTCTACTCCCTCCAGGAGCTTGGAGTTGGCGGCTCGTTTGGCCTGGACCGGGTCTTCCACGGGTTTTGCGATCTGGAAGAAAAAACTTAATAAATCATTTATATAAATGATTTCAATTGAAATCTCCATGTACAGTTTTTTTTTTTTATTTCTAAACGTATTGGATGAAATATCTATGATAGATGAATTAATTACTATTTTAGCAAGACGTAAATTAAGACAGTAAAGAATCAAGAATATATACAATAAATACAGGAGACCTGTAAGAACTTTAATACCATAACAAGAATATGTACTGTACAACAAATAAGGGAAACCTGTAAGATTCCTATACTTTACAGCACCAGCATTGAGATTAAAACGAGTCTGAAGGACACTCCAAAATCAAACCATTGTTCTCTAGTCTTGGGTAGTGCCACAGCCTTTGTACCGTGGTCTTCCACTGTCTTGGATTAGAGTTCTCTTGCTTGAGGGTACACCCGGGCATGCTATTCTATCCTATTTCTTTTCCTCTTTTGTTAAAGTTTGTATAGTTTATATAAGAGATATTTATTTTAATGTTGTTACTCTTCTTAAGATATTTCATTTTTCTTTGTTTCCTTTCCTCATGGGGATATTTTCCCTGTTGGAACCCCAGGGCTTATAGAATTCTGCTTTTCCAACTAGGGTTGTACCTTAGAGAGTAATAATAATAATAACAATAATAATTGTACAATTAGGAAGCACATTTCACAAATTGGTTACAGCATCGGGAATGAATTCCAAAATACTCTACGGTTTTAACCATTCCTCAAAATAAATAAAGCTAGAACCACCAACAACATGAAAGCCCCTTCGGCCACATAGCAATGCGCATTGCCTGCATAAGCAGGGAGTGCATTGCAACATTCCTATATGAACATATAAATAAAAAATGATCAGCTGAGTCTTCACATACACATCCACATATTACAGTAATATACATAAACATTGTTATTACCAGCGAGGTTATATTTTCACCTGGTTTTACCCGACTACTTTTTTACGCGTATCTGTGTGTGGGATTACGTTAAATTTCGTGCTGGATTTTCATCAAATTGCAACAACGGATTGGCATTATGCCCCAGAAGAACCCCTTACATTTTTTAGGTGATCCAGATGAAGATCATAATTCTGGTTAACCCTTATACCCACAAAGGACGTACTGGTACGTTTCACAAAACTCATCCCTTTACCCCCATGGACGTACCGGTACGTCCTTGCAAAAAACTGCTATTTACATTTTTTTTTTGGCATATATTTGATAATTTTTTGAGAGACTTCAGGCATTTTCCAAGAGAATGAGACCAACCTGACCTCTCCATGATGAAAATTAAGGCTGTTAGAGCAATTTAAAAAAAAATATTCTGCAAAATGTGCTTGAAAAAAAATAGCCCCTGGGGGTTAAGGGTTGGAAAGTTCCAAATAGCCTGGGATTAAAAGGGTTAATATTGTTATTATGTAATAGATTTATTCACGGCCAACATACCAAAGACGAAACCTTGGACCGAAGACTTATCATACAGTACTGTAGATACACTCACGGCCAACACGAAAAGAGGAAATTCTGGTCCGCAGACTTGAGTAAAGCGTTGACAATCTTCATTGCCGGGGGTCTGAAATCTACGATTACTCTTTCTACTTATTATAAGACTCACCGAACACGAGAGGACGCATTTCTTCCACTTGAACTTGTCCAGCACAGTCAGAGCCTTGGTCCGGGACTTCTCGTCACGGAAAGTCACGTAGGCCCAGTCTTTGTTGGAGCCGGCTGGCTTGATCGTGTGCGCCTTGAGCTGCAAGGTCTCGTTCAGAAGTTTCTTCAGTTGCTGGAATGATAAACGATTGTTAGCATTGTTTGAGAGCAAAATGTCTAATTATAGTCGAATACTGTTTGCAGGCAAAGGTCAAACTATAGTTTAATACTGTTTGCAAGCAAAGGTCAAATCATAGTCCAGTACTGCTTGCAAGAAAAGGTCGTTATGGTCCAATACTGTTTGCAAGCAAAGGTCAAGTTATAGTCCAGTACTGTTTGCAAGAAAAGGTCAAGTTATGGTCCAATACTGTTTGCAAGAAAAGGTCAAATTATAGTCCAGTACTGTTTGCAAGAAAAGGTCAAGCTATGGTCCAATACTGTTTGCAAGAAAAGGTCAAATTATAGTCCAGTACTGTTTGCAAGCAAAGGTCCTGTTATAGTCATTGGGGGTTAAGTTTTCTGCTATTCCTCAACTGTTTATCTAAGTCACCTTATTAAGTGGTATGAATATCAAAGTCCTGTCCTTAAAAAAACGGCATTAGCCGACTGACCAGCTCAAACGACGATAGTTGGCACACGTAAAGGAAGGAACGACCACCAATTCGTCATCTGCTTTTGTCTATTTATTAGTTAAAACAAGTTAGTTAACTACTCACCCCCATCGCATAATATCGAGGCAGCCCCCTAAAGTTCTATCTTAAAATCCTCGGAGGTGAACTCCGTGTCTCGCTTCGTCTGCGGCGTTTCCCTGGTCTCCACAGACGCTTCCCTTCCAGTGGAGCCGTTCGTGTCATCTTCCTGTATCTCATCGATGTCGCTGTCCGCCTTGAGGGTCAGCTCGTCCTTGGCCTTGCGGTGCCGTTTTCCTCGTCGTAGTCGTCCTCCGCCTCATCCTCCTCGCTGTTCAGGTGATCCTCGAGCTCAATCATGTCTTGGTCATCGGCCAAGTTTTCTGAAAGACAAAGTTGAGCTTAGTAAAACAAATACATCTGATAGACATAATTATTCTTATGAGAAAAGTTACTACTATATAGCTAAGAACTAATATATACTCATCCCTTTGAATTTTTATTATATGCAGTAAGTTTCACGAATTCCTTAAGAAATAATTCTCAGTACGGTAGTCGGATATTTGCAAGCTCTCAAACCAGTGGAGTGCTTGTCTCGTCAACATCACTTCAAGTACGGTACTTGTACTGAGCTCATTCTAATATAAACAACTTTCAAAATAAAGGATTATTATTCTTTGGTTATAAAAGGATAAAGGAATAATCAGTACTGTACCTGTCTACAGCCTCTCTTACATTAAACTGGTGAATTTGAAGGAACATTTAATGAACACTTGGAATAACAACGTTAACGGCCCTTTCAATTACGGAAATACGACGCAGAATAACTGGAGATTTTCCGACCGAGAATGGATAAAACTTCACTGAATAGACCCAGAATATGATCCCAGAATATAATGAAATCTTGATATAAATCTATATATGATATACTGTTGGCAGGAACCGTTGATTGATTGATTTTGGGTTTTTCCGTCATCCTGACATACATCAAGCTTTGTTGAAATAACTAAAAACACGATGCAATCTTGACACAGAACTACGGATGAAGATGAAATAAAGGCTAGCAAAATAAAAACTAATTACCCACAAAGCTTCAAGATCCATATCCCAGAAGAGGACGATACAAAGAAATTAATCTAATCCACTTCAACTAATATATTCAATTGAATCCCAAAGTCCTATTCTACTGTTGTACCTTTTCAGTGGCTCCTTTACTTATAAACAAATCATAAAAACAAACAACTTTTATGTTCGACTGCCAGCATCTTTTATCACTAACTACTATTAACCATCATAATAAATATCGAACCAAGAACATGTTAAACATTTACACTCGGGAAATTTCAACAGCCTTCTGCCACGTAAAAATTTAAATTTTATTCATATCTATTTTCCCTTACCATACAAACCCGAATCATTTATCAGGAGAATGTTTTTAGCGTAACTAGAAGGCGACTTAAAATTCTTAAATAGGAGACCCTAGGGGATACGTCAAAGCCCTTTGATCCTGCACAGGAGCTAAGATGACACCTCTTGTCAACCCCAACGACATAAGCATGAAAATACAGCCGGCAATAAGCCAAGTCACTAGCAGGAACGGGTTGACGTCAAGGATGGCGAGGTTGTAGACTCTACTAGACATGGTCCAGCTTGAATGGTCCCTGAACTCCCGTCCAACTGATTACCAGGCAGAGATGTTTCCGGAACAGAAAGGAAAGTCACCTCGGTCCAGGCTAATCGTAGCGAGGAGATGAAGGAGGATTGAAGTCGTGGCTGGCTGATTTCTATATCCAGTCTAAGCATTCCTGACCGTAGGTAATGGAGATCTTAAAAGCTTTCCAATGAATAGTGACAAGAAAAACACACCCTTTACTTAAGCTTGGAGGGGATACCACAGGCTCTAGCAGGTCCTCTAAGGCTGACGTTCTCCTATCGACAGATTGCGGAAGACTGACGACCAATCTCCACATACAACCATAAAAACTAAACAAGTTCCAAGAGATAGAAAAGGGTACTAGGAATTAGGGGAGCGTAGTGGTAGATCCTTTGGAGCAACGAATGGACCCAAAGTGTAGCAGTCCTCATAAAGGGTCTGAACACGTTTCAAGTAATGGGATGCGAATATAGATTTACTTCTCCAAAAAGTTGTATCCATTATGCTTTGCAGAGAACGATTTTGTTTAAAAGCTACCGAAGTAGCTACCACTCTTACTTCGTGTGTTTTCACCTCAAGCAGTCTAAGCTCTGCCTCACCAAACTGGGCATGAGCTTCTCTAATCAAGAGCCTTATGAAAAAGGATAAGGCGTTCTTCGACATAGGCTGCGAGGGCTTCTTAACTGCGCACCAGAGAGCCTCCGAGCTGCCTCTTAAACTCTTTGTTCTGTCCAAATAGACCCTTAGTGCCCTAACAGGACAGAGCACCTTTTCCACCTCATCACCCACTACATCATACAGATTAGCAACCTCAAAAGACTTCGGCCATGGATGTAAAGGACGCTCATTCTTGGCCAGAAAACCCAGCTTCAAGGAACATATGGCTTTCCCGTCTCTGAAACCAATGTTCCACACTGACTCTTTTAGCTATCGCTAAGCTCACCAAGAAAAGGGTCTTCAAAGTTAAATCTTTAAAAGAGGCTGAGTGCAGAGGCTTGAATCTGTCACTCATGAGGAATCTAAGAACTTCATCCAAATTCCAAGCAGGTGAATCTTGATGACATCTCTTAGAAGTTTCAAAAGACCTAAGAAGATCTTGTAGGTCTTTATTGTTGGAGAGATCCAAATCTCTATGCCTGAAAACAGTTGCCAGCATACTTCTGTACCTCTTAATAGTCGAGGCAGAAAAGTTATGCTTAGTTCTAAGAAATCGGCAATCTGTGTTATAGAGGTACTGGAAGAAGAAACCGAGTTAGCCCTACACCATTCTCTGAATACTTCCCACTTGGACTGATACACCCTGATGGTAGAAGTCCTCCTTGCTCTTGCAATAGCCTTGGCTGCCTCCTTCGAAAATCCTCTAGATCTTACGAGTTTTCCGATAGTCTGAAGGCAGTCAGACGTAGAGCTTGGAGGTTTAGATGGTTTCTTGCCAAGTGGGGTTGTCTGAGAAGATCTGGTCTTAACGGAAGGCTTCTCGGCACATCCACCATCCATTCCAGTACCTCTGTGAACCAACTTCTTGACGGCCAGAAAGGAGCAACTAGGGTCATTCTGGTCTCCTTGTGAGATACAAACTTCTGCACCATCTTGTACAGGATCTTGAAGGGTGGGAATGCGTACACCTCCATGTGCGACCAATCCAACAGTAACGCGTCTATGTGAGCCGCCTCGAGATCCGAAACTAGGAAGCAGTACGTCTCCAGCCTTTTCGTCTTCGAGGTTGCAAACAGATCTATGAGGGGACGACCCCATAACCGCCACAGCTTCTTGCAAACGTCTAGGTGTAACGCCCATTCTGTGGGGAGAACTTGGTCCCTCCTGCTGAGTCTGTCCGCACTCACGTTCTTGACCCCCTGAATGAATCGTGTCAATAAAACAATCCTCCTTCTCTTTGCCCATACGAGAAGAGATCTCGCTAACTCGTAAAGAGACTTCGAGTGGGTCCCCCCCTGCTTTGCTTTATACGCTAGGGCCGTGGTGCTGTCCGCATTGATCTGAACCATCTTGCCTAGGACCAGATTCTCGAATCCCTCGAGGGCTAAGTGCACAGCTAAAAGCTCCTTTTGACTGATATGAAGAATCTCTTGCTCTTTTGTCCACAGACCTGAGATTTCTCTTTTCCCTAAGGTTGCTCCCAACCCCGAGTTTGAGGTGTCGGAAAACAACAAAAGGTCTGGGTTCTTTTGCTCCAATGAGAGGCCCTCCTTGAGTCTGTAAACGTTGTTCCACCATTGAAGGTGTGTTCTGATTGCACTCGTGATGGGAATACTCTCCCTGTCAAGACTGTCTCCCTTCTTCCAATGAGCATTGAGATGAAATTGAAGGGGACGTAGGTGCAGCCTCCCCAGAGACACAAACTTTTCCAGAGATGAGAGGGTCCCCAGAAGGCTCATCCACTCTCTCACTGAACTGACGTCCTTCCTCATAAAGGCACAAAGCCTTAGGAGCGCTGACTGAATCCTTGCCGGGGGTGAAAAAGCCTGAAAACCCTGACTCTGAATCTCCATCCCCAAATAAAGAATCTTCTGGGATGGAGTCAGCTGTGACTTCTTTGAACTCACTAGAAGTCCCAACTCTTTTGCCAAATCCAAAGTCATCTGAAGATCCTTCAAACAGCGATCGGCTGAGGGAGCTCTTATGAGCCAATCGTCCAAGTACAGGGAGGCCCTGATGCCTCTTGAGTGCAGCATGCTCACCACACTCAGCATGATCTTCGTGAATATCAGAGAGCTGTGCAGAGACCGAAACATAAGGCTTGGAACTGGAAGACCTCCTTCCTGTACACGAACCTCAGATAACGTCTGCAACTTGGATGTATTGGGACAAGAAAATAAGCGTCCTCGAGGTCCAACGATACCATCCAGTCGCCTTTCCTTACTGCTGCCAGCATGGTTTTCTGAGTTTCCATGGTGAACTTTGAATTCTGGACGTAGTTGTTGAGAGCACTTACATCTAGAAATGGTCTCCATTCCCCTGAACTCTTGGGAACCAGGAACAAACGGTTGTAAAACCATGGCAATTCCAAGTCCCGCACCCTCTCTATCGCTCTTTTTTCCAGCAAGAGAGACATCTGAAGCTGCATGGCCTGCCTCTTCGGTCCTTCCCTGTATTTGGGCGAGAGATCCACAGGATCTGTGGCTAAAGGAGGCTTTGATAAGAATGGGATTTTGCATCCTTCCTTTAGAACACGAACGGACCAAGGGTCAGCTCCCCTTACCTCCCACGCTTGCCAGAAGTAACTTAGCCTGGCTCCCACTGCTGCTTGAAGGCGCGGACAGTCAGACCCTGCCTTGACTGGACTTAGCTCTGGTGCGCAGGTGAGCGCTGGCGCGCTATAACAGGAACATCATCTGCTGGCGAGCGCTTGCGCGCAGGGGAGATGGTGCGTAAGGGACTTATGCACAAATTTGTGCGAAAGCCCTTGATGCCCCGAAGGGATAGTTGCCCGTATTACAACGGGATGAGTTGGCGCCCACAGCGCGTCAGCAGGTCTGGCGGGTGGAAGGTCGGCGTGCCCTTTGTAAGGACGACCTTCCACCGAAGGAGATCGCGAACGATCTGCGGAGAGGTCCAGGGATGTAGCTGGTAGAGTCGGAGAACGACGGCGAGGTTCCTCTGCGGCGGACTGCAGAGATGATGAACCGAAGAGGCGCCTCCTAACACCCATGTGAGGTGAAGGAAGGCGGGCTTTACGCCTTATACGCCCTCTGGGGCCCGTGGGGTCAGCGGGCTAACCATCAGCAGTCCTCCGAAGAGGAGTCTCTGTGAGTGAACTTCCCCCGAGGGGGAGAATCACCGGCAGGAGAGACCGTTGGACTTAGTTCCTCCCTTGAAGGATGTTCGGAGGGGGGAACTAAGCCTTCAGCTACATCGGGGGAACATCATGAGCAGAGGTTTGATACAACTCATCGGAAGCCTCTGCCACAACAACGTAGATGATAGACAGAGGATCAACCTCTGCTAAAGTCGGCAATTGTTTGACAGCTGCCCCCAACCTGATCATGTCAAACAAGGCTTCCTTGGAGGGCAAACCCTCAAGCCCCAAGGAAGCCCAAAGCTGTAACAAATCATTATTAGATACAGGTACATTAAAATCCTCCCACGGGGGAGGAGGAGGAGCTGCCTCGCTATGGGAGGCAACTCACTCTCCCAAACCCCGAGATCGCTCAACAGAACTACGGCCTACGCTACCACTCGACAGTTTCTCGGAAGAAACAGATCGAGTGGGAGATTCGGAGGAGGTTTGGGCCACGGAAGAAGAGCCCTTGGGATTTTCTCCTTTCAAAGAAACCTTCGAAGGAGAATTATCCCGTCTGGACTTCTTCTTCCGGCGCCGAGAAAACCTCTACCACTGGGAGGTAGACCACTCCCTACACTCCCCACACACATTATTCCTATCACACCGCTGGCCCTTACAGTAAGGACACAAGGTGTGGGGGTCCGTTTCGACCGCTGACATATACGTGCCACAAGGGCGGTCAGGTAATCCAGGACACTTACGCATAGCAGAGGCCAACTTCACACACACTCTATCAAAGGAAAAGCAAAAAGATTAGCAATGGCTGTCAAGGAAGGCGAGGGTGACAGCGGACACGTCCGACTACCACCCGAGCCGAGAGCAAAGTGAGCTCAAGCACAGGTGTGTGTGAGGGCGTGGGGTAGCAAGCTACTCTCCCTAACTAGCGGTGGGGTAGTAAACCCTCGTTAAAATTCTAATGGCTCGTCATTTCAGCTACGCCAAAAGTAATTACCCATATTAAATAGCGTGGTTTGTATTTCAGTTACGGAACAAAGGAATTATTTTATAACAACACTCATAATTTCAGTAACGGAAGAGACATTTTACCAGAAATATTCACTCTGTTTGCCTCAACTTTCCCCAATAATTATGTTTTGCTGTGATGAAATAGTTAAAGAAGTGAACGAAGGAATGGAAGATATAAGCAAAGATCCAGGAATGTAGGTACTCAGACAAGGAAGTTAAACAGAATTAGTGATAATGGAAAGGACGAACTTAATTGGTTCCAAGAATCCCACCCTACAAAACATAAACTCTACTTACCACTATCCTTTCTGATTAAGAAATCCGTTTCCCGGTGTGGCTTGTGGGATGATTCGCATTCAAATCTGAAAAACATATATTTTGTTAGAAAGAGTCTCAAGGCTTTCTATTAATCAGGTAATTTTGGGTACTCACAAGCTGTACATCAGCTCCACTCATTTTTCCATAGCTAGAGTCTATTATTATTATTATCATTACTTGCTAAGCTACAACCCTAGTTGGAAAAGCAAGATGCTATAAGCCCAGGGGCCCCAACAGGGAAAATAGCCCAGTGAGGAAAGGAAACAAGGAAAAATAATATATTTTAAGAACGACGACATTTAGATAAATATTTCCTAATATAAACTATGAAAACTTTAACAAAAAAGAGGAAGAGAAACAAGATAAAATAGTGTGCCTGAGTGTACCCTCAAGCAAGAGAACTCTAACCCAAGACAGTGGAAGACCATGGTACAGAGGCTATAGCAAAACCCAAGACTAGAGAACAATGGTTTGATTTTGGAGTGTCCTTCTCCTAGAAGAGCTGCTTACCATAGCTAAAGAGTCTCATTTGAATAGACCTTAAGTCGTCTTATTTGATGGTAGTATGATCATTGCCCTAAATTTTCAGAATGTGCTCTCTCAACGTAAATTTCTAATTTCCTATGTTATTCATCCTATAAAAAACTAATTTGAAAATACGATACGGGATATGTGTAGTGATAATAAGTAAGAGAAGCAATAATTCACGCAAAGTAGACTGTAATGATGAAGGCAAGAACAGACACTTCAGATCTAAATTGGAGAGGCAGATACAAAAATAAAGATACAAAATGTATGTGTGGCACTGAAGAAGAAACATTGGAACACTTTATATTACACTGCGAGATGTAAAAGGAAACAAGAAATAATTGCACACTATTACATCAACCATATATTGAAAATGAACGTGAAATAATAGCGGACATTCTTTGTTTCAAGAATTGTGATAAAAAAGAAATAGAAAGCAGAAAAAAATCTTATCCAAGAACTGTGGAAAATAAGAAAAAATAATAAAACAAGACATCAAGTGACAAACGACAATACCATATAAAGAAAAGAATAGAGGAGCCGTTGCAAAGGCTTATTCTCAAAGTACAGGTACAAATTTGCTCATTTCCCTTTTTACCCTTATCAATATACTAGGCACTACAATTTAAGCTTGCTCTCTCAATATTTCAGTTCTACACTGTGCATCAGTATATTTTACAGTAAACGTCCTGAATATTTAGCTTTTCCTAATGCAGATAAAGAACAGACACCACAAAAAGGCAAATCACCATCTGCAACTTCTTATTCCGAATAAGGGATAATAAATGTAATGGGCCACCAGTAGCCCAAGCGCACAAGTGGCTTATTGAAGGATAAAGCAAAGGGGACGAATCGTCACACCCCCAGCCCCATTTCAATAAGGACCCAGCGACCTAGGTTAGAGTAGACATTATTAATGGGTTATTGTGACTCTTCCGATTACTTCTTTGAATATGATCACTGCCTCGGTAGCATTGTTTAACCCTTTTACTCGCAGGCTATTTGGAAATTTCCAACCCTGAACCCCCAGGGGGTTATTTTTTCCCCAGCACATTTTGCAGTATATTTTTTTAAAATTGCTCTAACAGCATTAATTTTTGTCATAGAGAGGTCAGGTTGGTCTCATTCTCTTGGAAAATGCCTGAATTTTCTCAAAAAATTATCAAAAATATGAAAAAAAAAATTTTATTACATTTTTTTTGCAAGGACGTACTGGTACGTCTATGGGGGTAAAGGGATGGCTTTTGTGAAACGTACCAGTACGTCCTTTGGGGGTAAAAGGGTTAATAGATCTGATGATTTTCTTTTCAGCATTACTGCATTCTGCCAATAAGAGGGTAAAATTCATCCTTCATCATCATGGGTGAGGTAGATCCAATGCGGGTCAAAATTGGGCATAATGCAATTTACAAAATGAGTACACAAAGAAGGTAAAGTACAGTTTACAGCGTCACATTTTGAGAAATTTTGTCTCTCATCTTCAGGCTGGAGTGTTTGAAATGGTGCTGGTAACCCTGCTTCCAAAGTACCCATTCCTATAAACCTGCTCACCACAGGACAATTCGTGACCCTGCGTTTGCTTCCAAAGTACCCATTCCTATAAACCTGCTCACCACAGGACAAGTCGTGACCCTGCGTTTGCTTCCAAAGTACCCATTCCTATAAACCTGCTCACCACAGGACAAGTCGTGACCCTGCGTTTGCTTCCAAAGTACCCATTCCTATAAACCTGCTCACCACAGGACAAGTCGTGACCCTGCGTTTGCTTCCAAAGTACCCATTCCTATAAACCTGCTCACCACAGGACAAGTCGTGACCCTGCGTTTGCTTCCAAAGTACCCATTCCTATAAACCTGCTCACCACAGGACAAGTCGTGACCCTGCGTTTGCTTCCAAAGTACCCATTCCTATAAACCTGCTCACCACAGGACAAGTCGTGACCCTGCGTTTGCTTCCAAAGTACCCATTCCTATAAACCTGCTCACCACAGGACAAGTCGTAACCCTGCGTTTGCTTCCAAAGTACCCATTCCTATAAACCTGCTCACCATAAGACAAGTCGTAACCCTGCGTTTGCTTCCCAACAACCCATCCCTATAACCCCTCTTACCCTAAGACAAGTCATAACCCTGTGTTTCCTTCCAAACAACCCATCCCTATAACCCCTCCTACCCTAAGACAAGTCATAACCCTGTGTTTCCTTCCAAACAACCCATCCCTATAACCCCTCCTACCCTAAGACAAGTCATAACCCTGTGTTTCCTTCCAAACAACCCATCCCTATAACCCCACCTGGAGTCTTTGTATATCAGCGGTCAGTTCCTCCAGCGAGCATAAAATATGGACATCAACTAACCTAAACTTCCCCCCTTAAACTAACCTACAAGATGTGTCCTTACCTACTTAACTAAAGGGGGTGGTAGGGGACCCCTGCGACCCCCTTACACTGCCGTATTCTTAGTGCAACGTCATCATACATACAGATGGCCGCTATCATACATACACCCCCCTCCTCCCGGCTTATCCTAAGGCAAGTCATATCCGAGTGTTTGGAGAGCAAATATTTGGTTACAACTTTGTAATATTCTTGTGTGGACATATGGCACTCTCTGACATGTACAAGGTTATGTGTATATGAGCTGTCTTACTATGTAAAGTAGTATACGATAGAGTACAAGTGTGGCTCCGAGTTGTCTAACCATGTATATTACTATAAAATACTATACAGTATAAGTGAGGCAATGAGTTGTCTTTGAAGTACTAGTTTTAGGGTTAAATCAGGATACACTGGTCTAAGCCTGGTCGATGGGGGAGTGGCCAACCCAGTAGTTAAGTCAGGATACGACTCCTAGACTGCGTTAAATGGGGTCAAGTTTGTTTCCCTTTTAAAATGTAGTTTTTTCAAAAAAAATATTGTAATTTTAAAACATTTGAAATGTGTATAATGTGTTTCCCCTAATTATTTGCATCAGTAAAGTTTAAAGTATTTACAAATATACCAAGAAAACTTCTTATTTTCTTTATTTGGGTTATTGTACTACAGTAAAGATTTACCCCAAAGGATCTCCTGACCCGGTCCGTCCCAATAAACTACGAATTGCCACATATTAACAAGGTAATATAGCAAGTATTTACCAAATTAATGACCTATTTGTGGTTTTTCCTTTAAAAAAACATAATGATTACCATTTAATATTTGTTTAAGACGAATGATTTCCGTGGTCTCGTATTCTTTACGTTCGACCAAGGGTGGTGAGTAAGGTACATTGTAAACTCAATTTCCGATAGAAACGAAGACAAGAATCGTTACAATAATGAAAATAATCGTTACAATAAAGACAAGAATCGTTACAATAATGAAAATAATCGTTACAATAAAGACAAGAATCGTTACAATAATGAAAATAATCGTTATAATAAATCTAGCAATCGTTAGGACACACAGAAGAATCGTTAAAACGAATACGAGACGATAAAACGTAGTCAAGAATCGGTACAACAAACACACAAAAATGGTTAAAAAACGAAGACAAAATGGATAATACGAAGACAAAACTAGTTAGCAACTAGACAATAATAGTTAGAATAACATAATATAAACCTACATGTTATTAATGTAATGTAATTCTGCTTTTTATAAGGATAAACTCTAACTTTACCAAACGCAAATTGTACCGCTAGCTGTTACACGTCAAGCAAGCGTGATTATCTTATAATTAAAAGGATTATATACACTTACTGTGTTCCTAATAGTTAAAAGTTACTTTTAACTAATGATAATTACATTATAAATTACGTAATGTAATACAATTATACAATATCATGCAATTATTTACCTTGGCCGCTGCGTTCCTGGTTTGTTTGCTTGTGGGTAATGACGTCATAAATTAGAGATGGCTTCTTGGTGACGTCATACCAAAACAAATAAACTATACATCTTTAAAATGTTTTATCTTATTTTATTACTTTAAATAATATAAATATATGAAATAAAAATCATATACATAAATTATTATTATATTTAAATACGTTTTAGTAGAATTTATTCTGGATATTAGTTGAATTTGACGATTTAATTAAGATACTTTACTGGGATTAAAGCTATACCCATGACGTCATAGAAACTTCTTCCTAGGTCCTTATTTTTTACTCCTTTATAGATAAGTGCAAAGCTTCTTAATATTGTTATTAAGTTTATATTACCTGTGCCTTAAATAAATTAATATCATAATGAGATTCTCAATCTTTACTTTTATTCCCTTCTACCTTGAAATTACATAGGATAAAACCTTGCTATCATAAGTTTTGGCAATCTATTGTGGTAATCAGTTTGGATTTCTTAAATTCTTCTTTTATGTGCATTGCCCTACCTATAAAGGCAGCCAGATCCCTGCTAGGATTTTTCAGCGTACCTAATCTTATTTCTACATTCTTTAGCTGTCCTAATTTTGGGCATAAAAATAAATGTTCAGTAGTATCTTCTTCATCTTTGCACAAGTCACACAAATTATCTTCATCCATTATAGAGTACACTATAATTTTTCATTTATGGCTGACATATTTTCATAGCTTATTGTTCAATCTACGTACACATGGAAGAACAATATAAAAATCAACCAATTTTGATTAAATGTGCATTATATTATTAATAAATGAGCAATAGAACATCAAAATATGATTTATAATCCACATGTAAGAGATTAGTAATTCTAGTGCAACAGGAAACAATTGTGTTGAAACGTGCATGCATAATTATTATATAAAAACACATTCATAGTACAGTATACATTAATGTATTTGCTTTCCTTCATACATTATTATATGTCTGAGATGTTTAAAATAGGTTCCATAAGTCAGCATAGCATTTCATAAGCCCTAGTATTAAGCTCGTTTAGTGGGAAGGTTATGTGCTGTGATTGGTTGCTTTGATAATGACGTCATTAACTATCGAGCTCATAATTGGTTCTTGACTCATGACGTCATTATTCATAGCTATTATTGATTTTTTATTGATGACGTCATTATCCATAACTCATTGTATTTACTTAAATACAGAAAGGAGAAGGGTGTATGCATTATAAATGTAAGAATACTTTAATTAAATATCTTTTGATTAACCAAAAATAGTTTAATAATTGCGGTTTTCTGCGTATATGGTATTACAAAATATTCTCGCCTTATGCATTTATAGCGGGAAATATCTGTTGTCTCATTGGCTGGTTGTATGTGACGTCAGACATCGTATTCATGCATAAAAAAAAGCTATACGTATTCTAGATTGATTAGAGCTTAAAAAATTGAATTTTACAAAAAATAATCTTACCAATATAATTAATTTTGAAATAAAATAAATAAAAAACTTATTAAAGGTCGTAAGTTAGATAAATAAGTCATATTTGAAGGAGTAATTGACTAACTTTTTGGCTACGATGTTCTATGCATGTGTTCGTTTGTGCGTGAACGAAGGCAATAACCAATCAGAGCTGAGGAAGATATAGCCAATCAGAGGACTGGAATGTACCACCAAGAGTAACGGCATCTTATGAGTTGCTGTTGAAGAATCCTGCCCAAATACCCGTAAATTTACATTAAAACGATTATGAAAACAAAATAGGATGAAAAAAAAAACGTCATTAGCTAGAGCGTATGTCCGAAATGGCTCCCGTGAAGCTTATTTTTTTGGTCAACAGCAGCTCATAAGTCAGAGGAACCCTCTCGTCCTATGCATTTTTAGCGGGAAATATCTGTCGTCTCATTGGCTGATACGTCCTCTGCTGTGATTGGTTGTAGTATGTGACGTCAGGTAATAGTATTTTATGAATGAATTCGATTCGGTAGGAGTGAAATACCTATACGTATTGCAGATAAACTAGGTCTTATAAATTATATTTTTTCATAAAACCAAACGTATGATAGAATTAATTTACTACCCACATAAATAATGAATCTTGTTCAATTGCTTAAGCTGAATAATTAAGTATTTTTGAAGGAATAATTTATCTACGATTTGGCTACGATGTTACCTAGGGGTAAAACAAAAACTATACGTATTTTAGATTAATTAGAGGTTCAAAAATTAAATTTCACAAAAAATAATCTTAGTCATATTATTAATTTTTGAATAAAATAAATAAAGAATCTTATTTAAAGGTCGTAAGTTGGATAAACAAGTCATATTTGAAGGAATAATCGACTGTTTTTTCTGGCTACGATGTTCTATGCGTGTGTTCGTTTGTGCGTGAAACCACGGCAATAACCAATCACAACTGAGGAAGAAGTAGCCAATCAGAGGACTGGAATGTACCACCAAGAGTAACCGGGACTTATGAGTTGCTGTTGGAGGAACCTGCTCAATTACCCGTAAATTTACATTAAAACGCTTATGAAAACAAAATAGGAAGAAAAAAACGTCATTAGCTAGAGCGTTTACCCGAAATTGCTCCTGTGAATCTGATTTTATTGTCAACAGCAGCTCATAAGTCGGAGGAACCCTCTCGTCCTATGCATTTTTAGCGCGAAATATCTGTCGTCTCATTGGCTGATACGTTCTCTGTTGTGATTGGTTGTAGTATGTGACGTCAGGCAATAGTATTTTATGAATGGGTTTGTCTCGGTAGGAGTGAAGTATCTATACGTATTGCAGATAAATTAGGACTGATAAATTATAGTTTATAGTAAAAATGAGCTTTTAATATAATTAACTTAATAATAAAATAGCAAAAAAATCTTGTTCGAATGCTTAAGCTGGTTAAATACGTCTTTTTAGAAGAAATAGTCAACAACGTTTTGGCTACGATGTTTAACTTGTATGTGGGAGTTTGTAGACAGAAGTAACAACCAATCACAGCTGAGAAGATACAGCCAATCATAAGGCTGGATTATCCCGCCAAGAGAGTGTTCCTGCGATTTATGAGCTGTTGTTCGAGAAACCAGTTACTTATTCAATACATTAAAAATTCAAATGCTTTGACATTATTCACTCGCTAGCCAACAGCAACCATAATCCAGAGGAACCCTCTCACCTTTATGTATATTTAGCGGGAAATGTCTGTTGTCTCTGACTGATTCGTCCTCTGCTGTGATTGGTGATATTTATGACGTCATAGAACTATTTTTATGAATGAAATTACGTATCAGACCTGGGAGGGTAGGGAAAAACCTATACGTATATCAGAAGAATTAGGACTTAGATACTTAGATTTTATAAGAATAACATTATAAAAAGTAGTACTTCTTTAACTAAACAAATAAAGGCTCTTATCAAGGCCGTAAGTTAAATAAATACGTCAAACTCGAAAGAATAATAGACTGTGTTTCTGGCTACGATGTCTAGTTATGAGAGGCAGGGCTGAAGATTTATTGTTTGATGGGAAATTATAAATATATTTCAATAAAATATATAGAGATAGTCCTTATAAGATGTTTATATAACAATCTATCAAAAGGATACATTTTAGAGACCAAATCTGTTTTTTTAAGAAAATACGTTTCAATGACGTCATGAACAGTAGTATGCATTTTACAGATTGCTTAAATGACTGAATAATTTTGTTTGCTGGTTTGAAGTGATGAAAATCGCTAATGATGAATATTCAATAGATATTATTATCATAAAAAGCTTATATAGTGAAGGAACTACATAACTTTAATTCGTATTTTGTAGAATTTCAAGTAAACTTTGATTATTTAAAGGAATAAATGACAGTTTTGGTTACGATGTTTGTGTGTATGAAGCTGTAGCATATAATTTCAGCAAACACTGAACAGATGATGAAAAATATGGATTAATCTTATCTGAAATTTGCCTCAGCTGATGTAGTGATATACTAAGTAAATTAGTATAATTTGATAATTAAATAAACTATAGGCCTACAGTTAAATTAAAGTGAATTAATAGTGATAGTATTTTCTAATAAATATCAGGAACTGAAATTTAGGGTAAAACGTATCTGGGTTTCTTTATCAGGAACTCTAAACCTTGTAGAGATTAATGTCTCTCTTATATATACAAGACAGCACCTGGCTTAAGGAGCTGTTTAGATTTAGTATAATTCGTCTTTGTGAGCTATGGATTTGGGGGTAACCTATGGGTCTACCTGCCGTCTCATTAGCAGCCATTGTCTGGCCCTCTCTGGTCCTAGCATGGGTGGAGGAGCTTGAGTGCTGATCATATGTAGGCTATATATAATCAGTCTCTAGGGCATAGTTCTCCAAGGGTATTGTCCCTTTCCCTTGCCTCTATCACTATCTAAATGTCAAGTTATAAACACAAAAATCCTATGAACATAAGTTTCATCTGCAAATATCTTTTGAATTGTTACTGAAAACTCCAGCAATTCAAGATTTGATTAAGTTCATGATAATAATACAATGTAACCTACCTTGGTTTTCCACTGTCTTGGGTTAGAGTTCTCTTGCTTGGAGGCACATTTGGACACCATACTTTATCTTATATCAATTCATACTTTTTATAAGTTTTTTTTTTTTTTTGTAGTTTACATAATATTTTGTTTTTCCTATTCTTAAAATATTATATTTTATTTCAGTTGTTCATTACTTCTCTTGTAGTTTGTGTATTTCCTTTCCTCACTAGAGTATTTTTCCCGGTTGGAGCCCTTGGGCTTACAGCATCTTGGTTTTGAAAGTTTTTGTGAAATTTGATTGGCAAGAATGTATGGATTTTGAAACATTTGGCCTACCTATGGGCTCAAAGAACATTTTTACTTATGAAGTAAAAATGTTGGACGACAAAAATAAAGAAAAGAAACTTTAAAGTCATGCATACAGTACACAACATGAAGAGTACTTACCTCCATACTAGTAATGATTTTAAAATAGGTCTTCGATACTGTGAGTAGCAGTAGTGATGGTGTCTACATTGTAGATTAAAGCCAGTTGAGATACTACTGCTAGAGAGTTACAGGGTCCTTTGACTGGCCACAGTCCTACATTGGATCCTTCTCTGTTAACGGTTCACTTTCCCTTTGCCTACACACATACACTGAACATTCTTGCCTATTCTTTACACATTCTTCTCTTTCCTCATACACCTGACAACACTGAGATTACCAAACAATTCTTCTTCACTCAAGGCGATTAACTATAGCACTGTAATTGTTCAGTGGCCACTTTCTTCTTGGTTAGGATTTAAGAGACTCTTTAGCTATGGGTAGCAGCTCTTCTGTGGAAGGACTCTCCAAAATCAAACCATTGTTCTCTAATCTTAGGTAGTGCCATAGCATGTGTACCACAGTCTTACATTGTCTTGAGTTACAGTTCTCTTGCTTGAGGGTACACTCGAGCACACTATTCTATCTTATTTCTTTTTTCTCTTGTTTGGTTAAAGTTTTTATAGTATATATAGGAGATATTTATCTATTTTAATGTTGTTACTCTTAAAATATTAAATTTTCCTTTTTTGCTTTCCTCACTGGGCTATTTTCCCTGTTGGAGCCATTGGGCTCATAGTAACCTGCTTTTCCAACTAGGGTTGTAGCTTAGCAAGTAATGATAATGATATTGAAACGATTATAATTTGGTAACAAAAGTAACAGTGACCTTTCTTCGGTTTGTGATGGTACTAGTCTAGACTATCCAAGCCTCAACTCTTAACCATAATATATAATATACGATAGTTATCTTGATCAGTCCAGAGTACTTGTGTTCTGCAGATGGGGATTGTCCCTTTAATCATTTTGAATTCATTGAATTTCTAACAGTCAGACCTTCTCCATCAAGTCTCAATACTACACAGTACTCTAGAGGTTTTCATTCCAGTTGTGGAATGATCTCCCTAACCAGGTGCTTAAATCAGTTTAACTTCAGTTTCAAATTTGCAGCAAATGTTTTATGTAGAACAGGCTGACACAGGTGTCTTTTTATAATTTATTTATGAAATCTATTTTAATGTTTTCGTTCTTAAATTGGTATTTTAATTGTTCCATACTTCTCTTGTAGTTTATTTCATTTCCTCACTGGGCTATTTTTTGCTGTTGGAGCCCTTGGGCTTAAAGCATCCTGCTTTTCCAACTAGGGTTATAGCTTAGCTAGTAATGATACTAATACTGATAATAAAACTTGAGATTTGAACAACAGAAGGAATAAGGTGCAAAAAAAGGTATAACAGAAGCCTAAAATTGTTGATGCTAAAGATGGATTCAAGAAATTAGGGCTAAATAGCCAGGCAATAGGACCTACAAAGCCAATTGGAACTCTGGGAAAGTAGTTATATGAAGGATACTCAACTTTTGCAAAAAAGAGGAAGCCAATTCACAAAACTAATCATCAAAGTTTGCGAAAAAAGCGCTCCCAAAAATCAACTGAACTGTAGCCATTAGCTGCGTTCGAAGGAATGGGAAGCAGGACGTATAAGGGTACTCGAAGGTGATAGGTGTAACGGCTCCTTACTTTTCCTTCCTCTTGGTGGATTAGACTGGGTAAGGTCTTTTTGGGGTGCGGATATCTATGGTTTTCTTAGGATACGTCCCTGATTATACACGATATCTTCGGATAGTCGTTTCCGGGGGTTGGAACCCTGTGATACCTGACGGTAATTCTCTTGCAATATCAATCGCAGAAATAATATACTGTGGAAGTTGCCAGAAGGAACTTCCATCAGGATGACATGGCTCGAGCCCAAAAATAGATTTATCCTACGTCAAAATCCCTTTTATGTGTTGGGATCCTCGGTTTGAGGGTTTTTCGGTGCCAGCCATCCCTCAATCCGACAACCCGAAGGATCTACTCTTATGTCCCGTGAGAACAGTAAGAAAATACCTGGAGAGGACTGCAAAATACCACCCTCAGATCAAAAATTTATTCATCTCAACAGGTTGGGTGAAGAAACCGGTCTCGAAAAATTCTATCTCTTTCTGGCTGAGACAGGTGATAAGGAGGGCCTACGAGGCTTCTGGGACTCCTCTCCCTGGAAAACCAAAGACCTCATGATATCAGGGCTTTGAGCACCTCTCTGGCTTTCGAGAAGAACATGGCTGTGGGTAAGATCCTGAAGGCTGGGACCTGGTGTAGACAGTCCACCTTCACGGAACATTATCTCAAAGATTGTACGAGAAAATCCTTGGACAAGTTTTCTATTGGCCCAATCGTGTCGGCCCTTCAAGAGATCTAAGGTCATAGCCCCAGGGTAACCGGGGGTGTTAATGCCAAGAGACACTAGTTCCTTCCTTAACCTTACCCCCCCCCCCCCTTTTCCTTCCTTCCCCGGATCGAACGGGCCAGGAAGATGTTGAAAAGACCTTAATCACTGAAAGGAACACCCTTCAAGAGGACATGTATCGGAGTTAGTTTTGAAAAGGTAAGCCATTTAGACACTTAAGTGAGTTTTTTGGAGTTTTCCCCTACTTTTCGTACAGTTTTCTAGTGGTCATGGAACCAAGACCTCCTTAGAGGTTCCCTCTCTCGCGTGCCTTCCCGTCGAATCCTGATCCCTGCAGGACACTCCCACCTCCTAAAGTGTAAGTCTCCTAAGAAGGTAGTTCTAGGTAAGTAACCGTGTTGGAACAAATCACAAATTTTTAAGTAATTTGTATTTTTCCTAACATACTTACCTAGAACTACCTTCGGGTTATGGCCCTCCCATCCTTCCCCGAGAACCTGCAGGATCGAGTAATACCTATTCCAACGAAACTTACTGGCGATTCGACCTGAGCTAGCACGCTGCCCGACCCCGGGTCGCCTCAGGGCACGTACCACACTGCCAGAGGTTGACCCCGTAGAAAATGGGAAGAGGGGGGTAAACTATACAAAAAGCTGGTCGGTTAGGTAGAGTTAACCAGTAACTCCTAAGAAGGTAGTTCTAGGTAAGTATGTTAGGAAAAATACAAATTACTTAAAAATTTGTGATTTTGAGCAAAGCGAAAAATCTATTTTTGGGCTCAGGCAATGTCGTCCTGATGGAAGGTTATCTTGAGTCTCCCTGATCAGGAAACTATGATTTAATTTTGTAAGGGAGGTCACAGCAAATAGGTTGGGTGGGATACACAAATATATGTCTTTTAATTTTCTTAGTCCAGTTAGTGTCATGCCAGCTGGACCGCTGGCTGAACTACATTACAACAGGCTAATAAGCTGAAGACGACGTCAGTGGCTGGGAGGTCTGATTGAGATGTGTCCAATGTTGTTGCTGCGCCATACATGCAATTGACCATGAATGTTAGTTTCATTTATTAAAAGATAAAAAAGTTGCACATCAGAAATTGTAACTGATACTAAGGCTGAGGTATGCATTGCTGGGTCAGTACAGGTACGAAGCCTGGAAATTGCTGTGAAAAATCTAAATAAATCAGAATTAGATTTCCAACATGCACCAGAAGGTCAGAGGAGTGTCATGGGTTGTTGTCAGGTTAACACTGAGTGTGGCAGCATGTCAACAAGTGAGTGAATGTATTTTGTCAATGGGACACACAAGTTATTGAATGCTTCCACATCATTGGGGCTGGTGGGTTCCAATTTCCCTATTCAAACAGGTTATAATTAACATGGGAATGCAGTTTTGGGTTTGCAGGGCGATTAATAATACCCAATGATTTTCTATCCTCCTCATCGCGTTTGATGTTAATTTAAATTGCATCCGAGTATTGAAAAAATGGATCACGTATAGGGAATGGGAAAATTTTGATGCTGAGAATTTTATTGAAGCTAGTGTAGCGCAAATGTCTTGTGAGAACACAAAATGTGAACATATGGTAGATAGAGAATGTGTTGGGTGTTATACCAAGAAATATAATGACAATTTTGAAAAAATGTATGATACCATGTGTCCCATAAAGAGCAAACAAATAGTGGTACGCGAAAATATTAGATGGTATAATAGAGAGCTATTAAAGGCAAAAAGACTTAGACGTAAGATGGAAGGTAGATGGAAAAGAGCCAAATCCTCACAAGCCAGAAATCTATATAATAAGGCCAGAAATGACTATAACATCCTGTTGGAAAAAACAAAAAGAAAATTCTACAACGGCAAAAGTAAAAAAAACTAATAACATGAGGGACTTTAACAAAAACCTAGATGATTTGATGGGATTAAAGAAAAAATATGTCTTGCCTGATAATGTTTTTGCAGAGAAATTTGCTATATTCTTCAATGAAAAAATTGATAAAATTTATAGAGGTTTCCCCCAAAATCACTTGGAAGGACAGTCAGTTATGCCAGTGAAGGCGGGTAAGAAGTTAATAAAATTTAGGGAAATAAATATGTGCGACTTGTTAAAAGTTATGAGAGAGATGAAGAATACATATTGTGGAAACGATCCTTTCCCAAACATTTCAATAAGTGAAGCTCCAAACAAACAAGTTGTATATAATATTTACCTGAACATAATTAACCTAACTATATCACAATCCTGTTTTCCTAGCTGTGAAAAAACTGCGTTGATCAAACCAATATACAAAGGAAAAGGTGATGTAAACGAGCTAAATTCATATAGGCCCATTTCAAATTTATCCTACATGTCGAAGCTTATTGAAAAAGTCATAAGTGAGCAACTATGGGCGCATATTGATGAGTTAGAGGTATTCCCGGAAAATCAATTGGCCTACAGAGCTAATCATTCTACAGAAACTACCTTATGCTCAATAATAAATGATATGATAGGTCTTCTTGATGAGGGAAAGTGTGGAATTTTGATCATGTTAGATCTTAAGTGCTGCATTTGACACTGTTGTGCACGAGTACTTACTTGACGACTTAAAGTCTATTGGAGTGACTGAGGAAGCACTGAAATTTTTGCGAAGTTACTTAATGAATAGGAAGGCTATTGTAGAAGTTTCTGGAAACCGATCCAGTGAGAGAATTCTTATGAAAGGTGTACCACAGGGTAGTGTTCTGGCCCCTGAGAATTCTTATGAAAGGTGTACCACAGGGTAGTGTTCTGGCCCCTATCTTGTTCAACATATATACTATCGAGCTATCGCACATCTTGAAAAAACAAAAAGTGGGCTTTAAACTATATGCAGATGATACTCAGTTCTACCTTCCAATTTCAACAACACAAGATACAAAGAAGAAAATTGATGAGATAATGACTGAACTAAAAACATGGATGCAGAGGAAAAAGCTTAAATTAAAAGATGATAAAACAGAATGTATGTGTTTTGGCACAAAGGTGGCTTTGAAGAATTACCAGTTATTTCAAAGTATAAAAATTGGTGATGCTGATGTTGGGATTGTGCCTGTTGTGAAAAATTTGGGTGTACTGATAGATTGTAATTTGTCAATGAGGGACCAAATAGTGAACACAGTGAAAGTGTGTAACTATCACCTGAGAAACAGCATTAGAAAATATTTAAGAGGGCAGTAGAAAAATTTTAGTGAAGAGTCACGTAATATCAAGGCTTGATTATTGCAATTCTCTGTACTATAAATTGCCCAATACACTACTAAGAAATCTTCAAAATGTGCAAAACCGGGCAGCTAGACTGATGAAAGGCATTAAACTACGGGAGAGAATAACTCCTGCATTGATCGATCTACATTGGTTACCTGTTAAGGCTAGAATTGAATTTAAGATTTTCTTATTGACTCACAAAGCACATACAAGTGATAAGCCTAAATATCTTCGTGATTGCTTGGTCCCCTACCCTCAAGCTACCAGTGCTGCTATAAGAGTTGGACATGCTGATGACCCACATAGACTATTCAAAATTAGTGTGCATCATGCAATAGGAGGAAGAACGTTTAGTTATGCTGCACCGAGACTCTCCAACGACCTTCCACTTGATGTCAAGAATAGCAAAAATATGGCAGCTTTCAAGTAAAACCTGAAGACTTATCTTTCTAGAAAGTATTATAATAGTGACCTGAAAACTATTAAGCCTGAATACAAATGCTAGCAAAATAGCTGATAAGATACAGAGCAAAATATTAACTGGAAAGAAATTTTTTTTCTTTTATTTTCACACACCAAGGCCCGCCTGAACAGACTTTTAGTGTCTGATGGAGGGCGAGAAATAAACCCGTAAAAGTAAAGTAAAGTAAAGAGGATAACATTCCCCTGTTTAAGCAATGGCTGTTGGAACATTTCTCAGATACTGTACTGTACAACATTTCAAGCAAACAGATGTTTTCCCAAATTACTAGCTAATTTCTCTCCCTTAGCATAAGGAAAAACCTATAAAAAAAGCACAGATAATGATGTTTTAGTAGGTATCTTGCAACCTGTGCCTACAGGGGACAGTAACCAAGTGGTGTACCTGTATGGTGGAGGTAGGCCAAACAGATAGCACCCACAAAGGGACCATACATTTTCAGAAACTCGATGCATGTGGTAAAAGGGAAACGCATCATAAATTTGCACCATTTGATGTGGTGTTAAATATCCCTGTACATACTTTTCAGGCTACCATTGATGTAAAATTCTCAACTCAAAAACTTAACCCTGTTACCCCCAGGCTATTTGGAACTTTCCAACCCTTAACCCCCAGGGGTTATTTTTTATTCAAGCACATTTTGCAGTATATATTTTTCAAATTGCTCTAACAGCCTTAATTTTCTTCATAGAGAGGTCAGGTTGGTCTCATTCTCTTGGAATATGCCCGAAATTTCTCAAAAAATTATCAAAAAAATAAATAAAAAAATTGTAAATAGCAGTTTTTTGCAAGGTCGTACCGATACGTCCATGGGGGTAAAGGGATGTGTTTAGTGAAACGTACCAGTACGTCCTTTGGGGGTAAAAGGGTTAATAGGTTCCAAGAAGCTGTTTGAGAGTCGAACTTCGTTAAATCTTTACCTAAGGCAATCTTCACCTAACTTGCATGCCTACGATTTTCAGCAACAAAGGTCAACGAATAGTCCTGTTTCATATCGCAAATGTCTTGCTTACTCCATTGAATCTTATAATATTGTTTTATTACAGCATTCCATAATGAACTTTCGATACAATATAAGATTTAAGATTTGATTTCGAAGACCAACAACAGACCAGCTATTTACAATTAGACAAATTAATGAAAATTTTTTGGAATTTAATAAATACTGTACACCTTGCACCTCTTCTTTCATTTCAAATGGACATACTGTACACCAGAAAAGTTGATACGTGTAACGAAAGCCGGCTACACAAACACCAAATGTTTAGAAAATTCTGTATTGCCTTCTTGGTGAAGTGGTGCTATCAACCGTACGGCCTCGTCACATTCTTCTATTGATGTCAGCAGCACCTGAAAAAAAAATTAGAGCACTTATAATTCGTCAAGACATAAACATTTCAAAAACTGTTGAAAAATTCCTAATAACACAAAGAATATATTGGATGACTATAATAGAAGATTGTTTAGCAGCTGTGAGGCTGGCCGGAGAAACAAGGCTCTTTACGAAACACAAGAAAAGGTTGTTTTAAATTCACTTGTACAATACGAGAAATTCAACCAAACACTGTACAGTAGTTTGAATAAGTGAGGAGACTTAAGATGTGCATTCAAAACAAATTAAACATGAGTTGGTTTCATCAATTAGAAGACATGATTGACTGAAATCTATTGCAAAAGAAAATGGAAAAATAAAGATTATCTGGATAAGGTTACTGTAAAACTTGGTTGAGGAATGATCTTCCTAAAGAAACAGACCAATTCATTCTTACATCTACAACATATTACTACACAGTAAGTTTTAAGAGAGGTTTCTACATCATACTTCAGAGGACTTGTTTCCCATCTGCTGTTCGTATGTGCATTTCATTTTCATCATACAGTACAGTACTTTACCACCTCCCACGATTCAGTGTGATCAATGCCCTCGATTATTCAGGGCACGAATTAGTCTTAAGAGCCATTATACGGCTCACCACCCAAACAATAATTAACTTACTATGACCTTCTCCTCTATTCAACCTTCTATTGGGACTGAAAACTATATTTGGATATGATTACATGCCGACGACTTTACATATTCTTTTTCTCTAGAATTATTTTATTCTATAAAGAGGGACTTTACAATGTGCTGGTCATATTTGTTTGGTCCAAAATAATATTACTATCATCATAACAATACATAAACCATATGTATTTTACAACTGTTATCTTGTATTTATCAATCTCTCATACAGCACCAACAGCACACGAAACTCTACGGAAAATACGCGACTTTGGCTTCAAATTGGTCGACCACCCACCTTACTCCCCAAATCTGATCCCCTGCGACTATCACCTCTTTCCACAACTGAAGAAACGTCTAGAGTGAACGAAATTTCACGAGTTTTCATAACCCAGTCAAAAAAGAATTATGAGGATCTCAATGTGAAGCTGGGCTCTTAGGTGAGGATTCTATAGTGGCATAGCTATATCTTGCTCCTCCCAGATTGCTATTTTAGTCTCAGAGCTTTGAATCTACAAAAATTATCTTTATTTTCTAATTACTTTTTCATAAATATGCAACTTCCAGTGCACACTTGTCTTCTCTTATTATTATTATTAAATGCTAAGCTACAACCCTAGTTGGAAAAGCAGGATGCTATAAGCCCAGGGGCCCCAACAGGGAAAATAGCCCAGTGAGGAAAGGAAACAAGGAAAAATAAAATATTTTAAGAATAGTAATAACATCAAAATATTTCCCACATAAACAATAAAAACTTCAACAAAACAAGAGGAAGAGAAACTAGATAGAACAGTGTGCCCGAGTGTACCCTCAAGCAAGAGAACTCTAACCCAAGACAGTGGAAGACCATGGTACAGAGACTACAGCACTACCCAAATTCTGGCCACGGCTTCATCATAGTTTGCAGAATCAGCTAGTCAGTTTGAAAGCTCCATTCCTGAACGAAGTAGCAAGTAGTACTGTAAAGGGAAGAAACAAACATTGCAAAGAGTTTTTCGTAAAGATTACGGTGTGCCAGGCACGGCATATCTGCAATACCCCTTTCAGATCTGTTCCGTAATCATGAAAAAACTGAGAAATCAAAATTGTTCTCCAGTCTCAGGTAGTGCCATAGCTTTTCACTGCCTTGGGGTAGAGTTCTCTACTTGAAGGTACACTTGGACACACTATTCTATCTTATAACTCCTCCTCTTTTGTATGTTTTTTTTAAGTTTTTATAGTTTTAATATGAAAGATTTATATCAATGTTGTATCCATTCTTAAAATATTTCATAAATGTTCATTACTTCTCTTGTATTTTATGTATTTCCTTTCCTCACTGGGCTATTATTCCATGTTGGAACCCTTGGGCTTATAGCATCCTCCTTTTCTAACGGGGATTGTAGCTCACCTTTTCATAAATATTATGTGAAAGAGACAAATGTATCGAGTGTAAGCAAGAAAAAATTTAACAGAATCTATAAAACAGACATTAAATGTTAGAAATAAGTACTTCATATTGATTAGAGAAGTCAAGGCAATAGATTTTTGGCTAAAATTTCAAGAAAATCCTCAGGTAATTTCCAATTTACTTACCAGCTATCAAACAAAAGACTGCATCTTTCTCTGGTGACGAGGGGGCCAAGATGAGGCCCAAGGCTCTGATGAGACTGGAAACTGCTGGACACACGTCTGGGGTGCCGTGAGATGCCCATCTTCCACAAGATCTGCAAAACGAAGAGATAAACAGTACAGAAGGTCCTTAAGCTTACAAATTTAATAGGTTACAAAAAGCTGTTTGTAAGTGAAAGTTTGTTAAATTCTGACCTAGGGTAAGCCTAACCTGAGACCCATGACTATGATTTCCGGGTAGAAAGGTCAACAAATAGTCAGGTTTCATATGAAATAGATATCAGGTTATTCCAACTGTTGGTTTGCTTATTGCATTAAATGATATATTATTGTTTTATTACAGTATTTCTTTATCTTATCCTTGTTATTTTCAGTTGGATTTGTGTTTGTATCTGCGAATGTTTTTAAGTTGGGGACTACCTGTGCGATGAAAATGCTCTTCCCCTGAATGATACATGTTCAGGTTTTAATTATTATCATTATTATTATAATTACTAATATTAGTATTATTATTAACATTATTATTATTGCTATTATTTTTACTTGCTAAGCTTGGTATGTTTCATGAGTAAAGAAGGTCCCAACCTCACAAACATTCGGACCTTTTCAACTGGGAGGGCCTATGGGGATATAATCAATTATATTGTCACATGAGGCGTGTACATTGATGTAGATGAATATAACAGTCTTTTAATGTGTTTCCGAAGATTCACAACTGTTCATAGCTATCCTGATACTGTGCACTGATTGAAGCTCACAAATAGTATTGGCAAATAAAGACCTGAAGAGTAACATTAACAACAATGGGACATGCATGAGGTCACTGAATTTGGAGCAAAAGAAGGCTTGAAATGGAAATTTATTCATTCTGCAAATGCTGTAAGGCCAAACGGTGTGAGGCATTAGTTAACTAAAAAAGGTTTCTGTTAATGCTTGTAGGAGCTACTATTTCAATATTTAGTGATTTACAGAGCTTTTTTTGAAATACCAGACTTGATGAATGGAAGGCCTATTGGATTGAAGCCTGGTATGGGTGTGGAATTAGGAACACTGTGTGTCCAAACTATTTACTTTTGGGTACAGCATAAAGTAGTTGACACCGAGAAGTGTTTAAACTAGACAAAATGTTGTCGACACTTTTTGGAGTAAGTGGCAAAGAGATTTCTCCACACTCATTGTAAGGCGAAAGTGGCACTCGGAAAAGAGAAACGTACAACTCGGTGATATCGTTATAATAAAAGATAAAAATGTTGTGCGAGAGAAATGGAAAATGGGACAGGTTGTAGATACAGAAACAGGCAGAGATAGTAAGGCGAGAGATGTGAGAATTGGATACAAAATACAATGACCTGAAAAATATTAGAGACGTAGTGACAGTTATTAATGGATCTGTTCACAAGTTGGTGGTATTGCCACCCATTGAGGAGCAATAAAAGTGGCAAGAGTGTATTATCAGTTACAGACACCAATATTATCATTACTATTACTAACCAAGCTACAACCCTAATTGGAAAAGCAAGATGCTATAAGCCCAAGGGCTCCAATAGGGAAAAATACTCCAGTGAGGAAAGGATATAAGGAAATAAATAAATGATTAGAACAAATTAACAATAAATCATTCTAAAAACAGTAACAACGTCAAAACAGATATGTCCTATATAAACTATTAACAACGCCAAAAACAGATATGTCATATATAAACTATAAAAAGACTCATGTCAGCCTGGTCAACATAAAAACATTTGCTCCAACTTTGAACTTTTGAAGTTCTAATGATTCAATTATTTATATACTACACTGTTAAAAATTTGCTGTAAAATGCAGTAAAAAAACCTGGAATAAATGTTGCCAGGCATTTACTGTTTTAAAAATGGATATATTGACGTAAAGGAGTGATAATACAGTCACTAACCTGTAAAAGATAATAACAAAGTAGGGTAGAAATTATGGTCGCCTGTATTTTAATGAAATACGGCTGCAAACAGTATATTTCTATGGAGAATTTCCGATTAAAATTACATTTATGTCGTAAGTGTAGAATGTAGTTTTTTCCTTTGTCGTAACTATCTAGTTTTGTAAACTGTGTGATTGTCGATGCTCACTAATGAAGTGTAAATTTAAAAAAAGATTTTAGTTAACAAGAAGAGATCAATACCATAAGCAAGGAAAGAAAATGAAAATTGCATCTACCAGAATGATCAGCTTGGTTGATGTTGTTGTGTCCAGTGTCTTCTAGGAAATGGACACTCCAAAATCAAACTATTATTCTTTTGGGTAGTGCCACAGCCTCTGTATCATGGTCCTCCACTGTCTTGGGTTAGAGTTTACAGTTCTCTTGCTTGAGGGTACACTTGGGCACACTATTCTATGTTCCCGTATTTCATTTCCTCATCATGCTATTTTCCCTGTTAGAGCTATTGGGCTTATAGTATCCTGCTTTCCCTAGTAGGGTTATATTTAGCTAGTAATAATAATGATCATAATATTCGACTGTAAGGACACAACCCATCTAAACTAATTCAAGGTAATTAAGAACACCACTTACTTGATCTAAAATATGAATACCACTCACCTTTTCATAAATAATACGTGAAAGGGACAAATGTATAGAATGTAAGCAAGAAAAAAGTTAACAGAATCTATAAGGCAGACATTAAATGTTAGAAAACGGATTTTGAGCGAAGCGAAAAATCTATTTTTGGGTAAGATAGCCATGTCGTCCTGATGGAAGTTCCTTAAAGGCAGCTTCCTAGGGTATATTACAACTACGGCGATATTCCCAGAGAATTTACCTTCAGGTACCCAGAATTCTAACTCCTGGAGCGAGTATCCCTAAAAAAGACCTTAGGGATATCGTAAATATCAGTGGACGTATTCTTGACACGCCTCATAGCAATCTATACCCCGAATAGAGTTAACACTTCGTAGGGGTCAAATGGCAAGAAAACGAAAACGATAAGAAAGGGGGAGCCGTTCGTAAGGCATCTCTCCTCCCCGTTTCGAAAGCGTGCCCTGCGCCGCTCGCGGCGCCATCTGTATTCCTTGTAGCGATACACGAGGTGCTACAGATACTGTATGTAGGGAGGGGTCCTACAATCCTTTTCACTCTTTTTTTTTTTTTTTTTTTTTTTTTGAAAAGGAACAGGGCGGGTCCATCAGGACGACATGGCTATCTTACCCAAAAATAGATTTTTCGCTTCGCTCAAAATCCGTTTTTTGGGCTCAAGCCATGTTGTCCTGATGGAAGTATACCAGAGCATTACTGTATCTGTGGATTCTCAATACGTGCCGTACTCCTCAGGAATGTTTCTTAGTCAACTCGACTGAAAGACCTAAGATGTTACCGTTATACATCTTTTCACTAATCATAAGCCATGAAAGCGCTTCCTGCCCCCTACAGGGAGGAGTCCTACTAGACTCTAGAAACGAACGAAGAGTACATATACCTATGTATGAATCACTCGCCAGCCAGTACAATATAGTGGTCTCACTCTATATGAAGTAAAGCATAGTCTTACGGGACTACAGCATCCAAGGGAAAAATCCCGACCAGCACCCTGGTCGAAGTAAAATTAGACAAAAAGGTTATATCTGCGTAGGATTAAACTTGCTGCCACCACCGTCCTCAGAAAGGGGTGGAGTCCTTTATGCTAAGGAAAGTATAAACCAGTGCAACAAGGCTTTGCATTAAGGAATAGGCTATTATAGATATCCCCGATTAATATACAAAGGCTAAATGCTCAAAAAATAATATGAAATCAATATAGGTGAAGGAGACGCAAGGTTCCCGAGAACAAGTTTATTGAGTAACAATAAATAGACATGGTCACCATAAATATGTACATATGATAGGTGGATGACCAACAATTTACACAAGTACCGTAGTGCATGGATGAATGGTTATCTGAAAGAAAACAAATATGTCACTTGCCACATACCCAGGTATCAAAGTTAACGTCCATGTTACTACTTTGCTAACATTAGTGTTAGCAAACGCTTGGCACACCTGTCTGTACTTGTGCTGCCATCACCATAACGTTGGAACAGTCACTGTGGGCTCTCAGAGCCTTCACTACTAGTTATATCAACGCATATAACTAACCACTCACCCAAGAATCAAAGTCCCAAATGATTCCGCTGTTCCTCGCAGAGTTAAACAGCAGGGTTAACGACGCAACCAACTGCTACCACAGACCTCTTTAGCTGCTCCACTTGCTTAGCATAGTGGCGAAAGAATACCCTGGAAGACTTCCAGCCAGTGTATGAACGAAGGTGTTCAAAATCCATAAAGTTAAAGAAGTTTAAGGATGAAGCAACTTTCCTCGGATCATGACCTGCGGGTGAACTGTCAGGATCCGCTCTGCGAATAAAATATGTAATTTTCGCCCTAAGCTGATTTAAAGATAAATTCGAGCCCGATGTTTCTCCTCTGAATAGTTGGCCCCCATGGAAGTCTGAAGTTCTACGAAGATAGACCTTTAGGCATTCTACGGGACATAGAGATGCATCTTCTTTCAGAGGGCAGATTCTCCAGGGACCCCACCTGTTGGTGGGCAACTCGTTCTTAGCGAGAAACGT
The DNA here is from genome assembly GCF_036898095.1 of Palaemon carinicauda. Taxonomy (NCBI): domain Eukaryota; kingdom Metazoa; phylum Arthropoda; class Malacostraca; order Decapoda; family Palaemonidae; genus Palaemon; species Palaemon carinicauda. Next base: position 94,115,147 of record NC_090750.1, read on the forward strand.
AGGGTCCGGAAACAGGTTCAGTTCTCCCCCATCCAGGAACTGAACTCGGCCCTCCTCTCTCGAGAGGGCCACAATCTCACTAACTCTGGCCCCAGAAGCAAGGGCAAAAAGGAAGATCACTTTTTGAGTCAGGTCCTTCAATGCACATTCCTCATTATCCAGTAATGAGGCAAAATGAAGGACTTTGTCTAACGACCACGAAATAGGCTTTGGAGGAGCTGATGGTCTAAGCCTAGCACAGGCCTTCGGGATCTTATTAAACATCTCGTTAGCGAGGTCTACCTGGAAGGCATATAGAATGGGTCTTGTCAGAGCTGACTTACATGTAGAAATTGTGTTAGCCGCCAGCCCCTGTCCGTGGAGGTGAATGAAGAAGGATAGGCAGAACTCCGTAGAGATCTCTTGTGGGTTCTTGTCTTTGACAAAGGCTACCCATTTCTTCCATGCAGATTCGTACTGCCTCCTAGTAGACTTACACTTGTATTCTTCCAGGAAGTCGATGCTATCTTTCGAGATTCCGAACCGTTTCTTCACCGCTAGGGAGAGAAAATCATGAGCTGCAGGGTTCGGGTTTTCTGTAATGAAGCGTAGACAGTCGACTTCTGGACTTGCTGGGACAGAACTGGGTCCGGGAGTGGTAGAAACTTCAGTCGTAGTTCCAGAGCTAGAGGGAACCATACACTGTTCGGTCACTTGTGGGCCACTATTGCTGCTACTCCCTTGAAGGATCTCAGTTTGTTGAGGACCCTCAACATCAGATTGTGAGGGGGAAACAGGTAGATCCTGGACCATCTGTTCCAATCGAGGGACATCGCATCTACTGCTTCCGCCAAGGGGTCCACGTATGGGGACACATATTTCGGCAGCTTCTTGTTGTCCTTCGTCGCGAAGAGGTCTATCTGCAGTTCTGGGACTTGTCTCAAGATGAAGGAGAATGATCCTGCGTCTAGGGACCATTCTGACTCTATCGGTGTAACCCTGGATAGAGCGTCCGCGGTCACATTCCGGACTCCTTGAAGGTGAACTGCTGACAGGTGCCACTTCTTCTTCTCCGCCAGTCGGAATATGGCTAACATTACCTGGTTGAGAGGTGGGGATCTCGATCCCCGCCGATTCAGACATTTCACTACCACCTCGCTGTCCAGTACCAACCTTACATGGATCGAGTGACGTGGGGATACTTTCTACAGGGTAAGAAGCACTGCCATAGCTTCTAGAAAGTTTATGTGAAAGGTCCCAAATAGCTTGGACCAGGTCCCTTGCACTTTTTTCCGATGGGAGTGACCCCCCCACCCTACCTTTGAGGCGTCTGTGTGGATTGTCACTGACGGGGGGGATGGCTGAAGAGGTAGAGACCTCTTTAGACGACTGGCTTGAGACCACGGTCTGAGAAGAGAACGTAGTCGAAGTGGGACCGGTTTCTTCAAGTCCCTTCGCTCTTTCGATGCAAAGGTTCTCCATACTCCCGCTGCATCTTTTAGCTGTGCTCTTAGCACTGGGTCTGTTACTGATGCAAACTGAAGAGAGCCCAAAACCCTCTCTTGTTCGCGTCTTGATATCCTCTCGGAACCTAGAAGTCTCCTGACAGACCCCGCTATTTCCTTCCTCTTTGACATCGGGATGGAAAAACGGTGTGACACTAGATCCCAGTGAATTCCCAACCACTGGAACCTCTGAGCTGGAGAAAGACGAGACTTCTTTCTGTTGATCATGAAACCTAGATATTCCAGGAACTGAATCACTTGTAGGGAAGCTTGCAAGCATTCTGCTCTGGATGCTGCCCACACCAACCAATCGTCCAGGTAGGCTACTACTTGGAACCCTTTTAGGCGTAACTGTTTGAGCGCTGCGCTCGCAAGCTTCGTAAAGATCCTTGGGGCTATGTTTAGCCCGAAGGGCATCGCTCTGAAAGCATAAAGTTTTTGTTGTAGCTTGAATCCTAGGTAGGGGGAGAGACGGCGACTTATTGGAACGTGCCAATATGCGTCTGACAAATCGATGGAGACGGTATATGCCCTCTTGGGCAGTAAGGCCCTTATGTGTTGTAACGTTAACATCTTGAACTTGTGGTTCACTATGAACTTGTTGAGTGGTGACAAGTCCAGAATGACTCTGAGTTTCCCCGAGTCTTTCTTGGGAACACAAAACAGCCTCCCTTGAAACTTGATGGACTTTACCCTCCGGATCACCTTTTTCTCCAACAGATCTTGGATGAACTCCTCCAAAACGGGGGTGGAGTGTTGGAAAAATTGAGTGCACTGGGGCGGAGTACTGTACCAACTCCAACCCAGTCCATTTTTGAGAGGGCTGTGGGCCCAGGGATCGAAGGTCCAGCGATCCCGGAAATACTGAAGTCTCCCACCTACCGGCGACACTTCACTTTGACTGCCCTGCAGTCTTGCCTCCCTGGTCGTGACCACCTCTGAATCCTCGTCCCCTAGAGGGGCGTCTCGCCGAACCTCTGGCTGCCCCTCTGGGTCTTGCACGAAACGTGGTTGATTGTCCCTCGAACACGGGATTGAATGCCGGGGAAGCTGATGACATGGCTTGGGGTACCCATTGGAAGGTGGTCGGGGTCTGGGCTACCAGTTGTGGTACCGGAGGCAAAGCTGGCTGCTGCTGCTGCTGTCTCTGTGGTTTGAAAGGCTTGGCTGGACGGGAGGAAAACCTTGATTTCTTCGCCTTTCCTTTCGGCTGAGGGCCCTCATCCGGAGAAGACTTCCTCTTAAGGGACAGGCCCCACTTCAGGAGAAGATTGCGGTTCTCAGTGGCTGCCTTGTCCACGACCTCTTTAACCACGTCCTTGGGAAAGAGATCTTTACCCCAGATGCTGGATGAAATGAGCCTCTTGGGTTCATGCCTCACTGTGGCCGAGGCGAACACAAACTCCCTACAGGCCCTCCTTGCCTTAACAAAGCAATAGAGGTCCTTAGTCACCGTGGCCAGATGGATCTTGGCCATTACCATGAACATCTCCGGCATCTTGGGGTCGCTAGCCATCGTCTCCATGTTGGTCTGGAGAGACATCGAGGCTGCCAGGCACTCCTTTGTGTCCAATTCCCTCCGTAGGAGGAATTCCGACAACTTGGTAAGGTTTTCGCCGAACTGCTGACCTGCAATGTCGGCGTCCAACTTCCCAACCGAGAAAGTGAGGTGCACCTCCTTCCAGTCCTTATTGTCCAGCGGCAATGCCAACGACAGAGGTTTGCATTCCTCCAGAGATGGACACGGTTTGCCAGCTTCAACCGCCTTCAAGACGGCCGCGAACCCCTTTTGCATAAAGGGGAAGGCCCTAGCCGGGGAGGATACAAAGGAAGGGTGCTTCTTACTCAAAGCGGCAACTTTAGAGTTTGAGAACCCCCTCTCCTTCAATGCAGCTGTTAAAGTGGCTTGAGCCTTGGAGTGATCCAGGATAATCACCTCCTTTGGTTCTGTCTCCTCCTTCGAGGCCGGCTCCTTCTTCAAACGGACGTAACAGTCCGGGTAGGCCCCTCTACTGGGCCAGAATTCCACCTCCTCAAGGGGGATTGAGCCCAGTTTCTCCGACATGACGATCTTCCCAATCGTCATCGGCATGTGCTCGGCATATCTCCACGGGTTGGCATCCGAGCACAGAGGAAGGTCCTTCACGTTGAGCTTCTTTGGAGGTCCACGTGATGCTGTGATCTTCTGCATCTGGAGCTCCAAAGTAGCGGCCTTCTGATTATTCTCCCTCTGCATCTGTTGGATCATACCAACGATGGAAGAGAGAGCCTGTCCTAGCTCTGCTGGAAGAGCGGACGAGGTAGAGGGGATAGGTTCAGGGACCTGAACCGGCACGTCTGAAGATACGGGAACCTCTTCCTCTACGGCAATAGGATCTCGATCCTCCTCCTCGCCTTCTGCGAGGAGATCCTGTTCCACACGATCGGACAAGTCAGACATCTTGTCGTCCAACTGGATGTCCTGCATGGCATCAGCGACATCCTCCTCCACTGGGATCTGGACGAGAGGGATCTCCAGCCGAGGCTGGGGAACAACAGCATCAGTGGAAGCCTTGGGAAAAAGGTATGCCCTCATCTTCTCATTAGGAAGATAAGGTCCAGTGGTGTTTTTCTGAAAACCCCTTACCCATAAGCGAAGCTTCTCCCTCGCTGCATCTCTTGACTCCGCCGACCTAGGGGATTCAAAAGCCTCTGATAGCAGGTTAGTACATACAGCACATACCTGCGGATCCCAGTAACGATGGTCATCATTGGAGGCTGCGCAAGCCGCGTGCCTCCTACACGAGGCATGTCCGCAAAAGTTCTTACTGCGGACATTGCAGAAGACACTATCACACTTCGGATGCTCCTCCTGTAAAAGAAGAAAAATTTCCATGAATATCAAGTGAATTTCAATTCACATGTAACAAATGAGTATTCACCAAGAATAAGGGAAAGACACTGACTTGTGAAACCCACACAAACACCTGTGGAAGCCCACCAGCCAAAGTCACATAGTTAGTCTTTACTAGAATAACCAGAGAGCATATTTCCAAAGGAAATTAGGTGTAGCTCACACCTAAGGTAAAATTTTTTACCCTTCCGGCCAGGGATGAAAAGAATTCTCTTTTATCCTTGTAAGGCGACACCAAGTGATTGCACAAGTAACACAAGTAAGATAGAAAAGACAGTGTTGTAACCTACTATATCATGGACTCCCTTGGTTGAATACACCACCAAAGAAAGAACTGATACAGTACCTGAGGGTGGTGTGCCGGCCGGCTACTGCCGGTCAGCACCCCCCCCCCGTTTTTCGAAAGGTAGATCTCAAGTACACAACATCAGATCACCCTTATTGGGGAGAACTCCAGATCCCATGCCTGAACCGGCCGGCAGTGGTTGCCGGTCCGCAGCCACCCGGTTTGCACTGCGTTGCCGGCCATCATTCTTAGTGGCCGGCTAACCGGGCAGTGTAGCAGGCCGGCCGGCAGCAGTAAGCAAACCTCACCGGCTGGCCTCCACACCAGGCAGCGCTCGGCTGCCGGCCCCACTTGTAGTGGCCGGCAGGTGAGCAAGAGACTGGCCGGCAAAGGTATATAACCATCGCCGACCGACAGCAAGAGAACTGGAGAACACCCCTCCCCACCGACGGCCGGCCTGTAGGCCGGCAGACGGCAAGGACAACACATACGAAGACAACAGAATGAGTGCCGGGCTAAGAGGCTATGAGCCTCTGTGCCCGGCACCCGAAAGAGTGCCGAAAGGAAGGGGAGACACTAAGTCAGGCTTCCTAACCGCTGCTTACTGAATCTACAGACGGCAGCGATGGAGGGACCAAGAAAGGACCGGGCAGCACTCGAAGGAAGGGTCTCTGCCGGTCGGCACACTCTGCCGGCCGACAGGAGACCACGTCAGTTCCCCATCCTAACCTAGGCTAGGTACGGATGCGGACGACTGACACAAAGAAACGGAAAATAGAAGGGAAGGACAGAGGGTCCTATCCAACCTTGCCTTGGTTAAAGGTCATTCCCAACTAAGACAGCTCATCTCAGCTAGAGAAAGACCCGAGGGGGAGGCCGGCACTACTGGCTGCCTCCCTAAAACCACGGCAAGGAAGGAATTGCTATTCCAGAAAAAGGAACATATCCCGAATCCGGAACGGCAAGAGGACAAGTCTGAGGGGTCACTGAGCGAAGGGTTCACTACTGGAACCCAACAAGGTGGACCAAGGGGGATAAACCCCTTATGCCCGTGTCAATCAGCAAGGGAGACCCTGCCCCATGCTAGACCAACCCGGACTCAGACTAAACACTGTTGTACTGTCCCCCTCTGAACCAATTCAGATGGAACAGGAAGGTACCGTACTACTCCAGCCTAGATATATTTGAAAATTAATTCAAACAAACCACTAGAGTTAAGCCTAGGGCTTAAACAGAGGGAAAGGGTTTGCCCCTTCCCCGAAGAGAAGGGAGCAAACGGGGAAACAGATAATATTATAATGACCTAAGACAACCTAGCCTAGGCACTAAGAGAATCGATTACCTAATTCACCGAAACTCACACCAACACTATCTTGGAAGGTACTCGAAAAGGGCTTATATGTATAACGTTGCCTAACGCTTAAAACAATAAAATCACACTTGGAAGACTGATTATCATGCAGGAAGTACATAGGCCAACCGCTAGCCTACGAAGGCTAGTGTTGGCAGCCTAGGCAAAACTTCGCCAGGCACACTACTAACGCATCATAACAGAATTCCTAAATAAGCTAATTAGCTAATATTTAAGCGCAAAGGGGCTGGGAACGTCGCTCTTGCTAACAAATAAATCCTATTCTAGCGAGCGACAGCATCCATGATGCCTCCAGCAGGCAACAGCTCTTGTATCAAAGATAACTCTTTTAATTACTTTAATTTTAACCAAGAGCCTACATTTATACATAAAAGAAATAGTACTCAACTTATCAGAGGCCGAAGAAGTTGGAGAAAGCATTATAACACGAGAAATTCCAAGATTTGGTAGAAAACAGGGAACAAAACACCGAGTCGTAGAGCTACGCAAAAAGGAATACAGATGGCGCCGCGAGCGGCGCAGGGCACGCTTTCGAAACGGGGAGGAGAGATGCCTTACGAACGGCTCCCCCCTTTCTTATCGTTTTCGTTTTCTTGCCATTTGACCCCTACGAAGTGTTAACTCTATTCGGGGTATAGATTGCTATGAGGCGTGTCAAGAATACGTCCACTGATATTTACGATATCCCTAAGGTCTTTTTTAGGGATACTCGCTCCAGGAGTTAGAATTCTGGGTACCTGAAGGTAAATTCTCTGGGAATATCGCCGTAGTTGTAATATACCCTAGGAAGCTGCCTTTAAGGAACTTCCATCAGGACGACATGGCTTGAGCCCAAAAATAAGTACTTTATATTGATTAGAAAAGTCAAGGCAATAGATCACTTCCCCAGGTAATTTCCATTTTACCTACCAGTTATCAAACTAAGTAGCATCTTTCTCTGGTCCTGAGGGGACCAAGATGTGGCCCCAAGGCTCCGATTAGACTGGAAACTGCTGGACACAAATCTGGGGTGCCGTGAGAAGCCCATCTTCCGCAAGATCTGCAAAAGGAAGAAATAAACAGTACAGATGGTCCTTAAACTTACAAATATAATAGGTTACAAGAAGCTGTTTGTAAGTCAAATTTAGTTAGATTTTGACTTAGGGTAAGCCTAACCTGGAACCCATGACTTTGATTTCCAACTAGAAAAGTCAACAAATAGTCAGGTTTCATATGCGAATCCTCGATAAGGGGGGGATGACTATATACATTAAACTGGAAGTGTTGAAAACTCAAATATTCCTTCGGCTTATGAATATATTGCAAAACCAACCTATCGTTTCAAACTTTGGTTATAAAGTTACAGAGTGAGTTGTCAAATAAAGTGTATAAAACAAATGCACTACAGTACATCATTCTAAATTAATTTTGCTTCATTAATAAAAATCCAATAATAAAGAGAGTATTTATACTGAATGTTAGTGAAACAGAAAAATTGCATAAAGAAAATAAAAATGAATCTTTCAGTCTCTAAAACAGTGTATATCTTCAGCATCAACCAAGCTGACCATTCTGCTAAATGCAATTATAATTTTTTTCATTTTTTACATTATTGGCCTCTTTCCAACTACCCTTGTCCTTATGTTTTTATAAATGACTTTATTTTCTCTACACTTTGAGGCTTTTGAGAGTATGAAATTCTTATAGTAGCATTTACGTAAAATATTTCTAATATACTTATAAACATAAAATAATTCCAGGGTTGTGTAAAATTACATCAAAACCAAAACTATTAATGCTATAAATCCCTCCAAATTTTAACTAGTTCACCAATCCTTTCAAAAGACACTTTACTCCAATCCTTAAGGACACTTTACTCCAATCCTTAAGGACACTTTACTCCAATCCTTAGGTATTTTTCAGTTCAACTTTGATGCAGCATTTCCTTCAATTAATAGTACGCAGGTACTTATTGCATTGTAATTCTTACATACATACATAACCAAGGCACTTCCCCCAATTTTGGGGGGTTGCCGACATCAAACAAATGAAACAAAAAAGGGGACGTCTCCTCTCTATGTTCCTCCCAGCCTGACAAGGGACTCAACCAAGTTCGGCTGGTACTGCTAGGGTGCCACAGCCCCCCGTGATAAAAACAATTAGAATAGCGCCAATGTATCCCTGCGTGTCGTAAGAGGCAACTAAAAGGGACGGGACGAGGAGGCTAGGAACCCCCTCTCCTGTATTATAATCCTGTGAGACATCATTGTAATTCTTATATCAGAAAAATTATAGCAATGTTAGATGGTTGAAATATAAGGGCAATAACTCATAAGTTTTATAAAGCCAATTAGAATGCAGTAATAAGAGTCATGAAACTTGACATTGAGAAATGTACAGACTTGAAATAATAAAATCACAAAATGGCTGTGAAAATCACAATATAATATACAGTACACCCAGAGAAGGTATCTATATATATACTCATCCCAAAGTTTAATATGGCCTTGATATAAGAACTTTGTATAGAGTTGTAGACAAAATTGGGGTTACTGTATTATCCCTTCTACCCCCAATGGATGCACTGGTACGTTTCACAAAACTCATCCCTTAACCCCCATGGACGTACTAGTACGTCCTTGCAAAAATCTGCTATTTGCATTTTTTTGCATGTTTTTGATAACTTTATGAGAAACTAAAGGCATTTTCCAAAATAATGAGACCAACCTGACCTCTCTATGACGAAAATTAAGGCTGTCAGCTCAATCTAAAAAAAAATATTGCAAAATGTGCTTGAAAAAGAAAAACGCTTGGGGGTTAAGGGTTGGAAAGTTCCAAATAGCATTGGGGGTAAAAGGGTTAATGCAGTTATTAACTAGAGTGACACAGTCAAGACCAAATTTGAACTCTTATGTAGTGTACAGTACCGTAGTGATTATTTTATCAACTGATTAGTGACCATATTGAGGAAGTCTAAATTTGAGTAATATTTTTGATAAGGTTTCTTCTTTTGGAGGGGTTTATTAATAATCTAGAATGTTTTACAGGAATTGATTGATTGATTGATTTAAAGTTTTCAGGCATCCTGACATCTGAGGTCATTGACGCCGATTACACAACCCACTGCCAAATTCCCGAGGAAGAGGAGGCAGAGGAAAGGTGGGGCAGGAAGTTTAACAGCCCCTTACATTACAGTAGCAGCAGCCAACAAGACAGCAGGTACAATGGAGTGACACCCAACGGACATGCTGGGACTTGCACCTCCCTCTGTACCCCCAACCTCACCCCCACAGCACTAGAGACAGGGGCCAGAGACAGATCCCTCTAGGGAGGACTGTCTAAGCCTGTTGATCTCGGTGCTAGGGACCTTCTGATGGAATCTCTCAGCTACTGCATCCCGACATTTCAGGATGGTATTTGCCCACAAGTTCAATACTTGGTGGGCCAGAAACTCGATCGTGCGAGTACCTGAGAGAGGGAAGGTTTCCATAGCTTTCCTGGTACGTTCTTTGGAGAAATCCTCAGAACGTATCAGGATACCTAAGGTCCGCAACCAGATATCGAGCCACAAAGTGGCTTGCATAGCACACTTCGCAACTTTCTCCTGGTTGAGGATCTTGGCTGCCGAGAACGAGACCTGTCGGTTGGAGAGTCTCTCAAGAGGGACTCCCCTGGTTAGCTCTTCCAGCGAGTGGTGAAGAGGAAGAGCTAAACAAGGCTCCTGAAGGATCTCTAAGTACCTCCTCTGCTGTACGGGAGGAGGTGGGAGGAGCTTGTTGGTGGCACCATAACGGTTGGAGGAGGACATCTCGGAGAGCTGTTGTGAGATCTTGTCCCTGGTACTCTTAACCCCTTGAGACCAGGGCAGTGCTGCACTGGTCTTGGAGTGTTTCTGAGTACCAAAGACACGGTCCGGGACCCTGTCTTTGCACTCTCGAGGAGGGATCTCTGGGTCGGAAAACCCGTTGAGAGCCCTCAGAGTCAGAACTTGCCAAAACCCATGTTCTGACTCTTGCTGGTCTCCTCCTGCTGCAGGATTTGCAGTGAAGTCTCCTTCTATCCCCAAAGGCTCTTCTTGGGGAGAGTCGCGGACATTCTCTGAGTGGCTAGCTGGCTCCATCCTAGTCCTAGTAGAGGACTTCGGCAATGTTTTGGAGTCCTTAGATTCCTTCCTGGGAAGGATGTAGGACTCTAACATTGACGAGGGTGGCATGTTCCTTTCAATCCCCGACTGAGTAGACCCCTTGGTGCGAGGAGAGGTTTCCTCCATTGGTGCGACGGGGGAAAGTCTCTCTTCGCGTGATTCCCTTCGGGACGGGAAATCTTCGTCTGAAAGGGAAGGAGAGGCAGTCTGAGGAAAAGAAGGAACCTGCCTCGAAGGTCTGCGTGGAGTCAGTTTCGCCCTTGGGAAATGACCGCATCTGGAACTCCTCTTTTTCTCTTCAAAGGCGTAGAAGAAGCCATAGTTTTGTGTCCCAATTCACAGAAGACAGGCTTGAAAGCATGCGTTACGGCTCTGATCAGTGCAGCGAACCAGGGCTGTTGGCTGACAGATGCACTGTCAGACATACCCCTTGAAGGGACAGCGATTGAAGGATCCCTGAGAGGAGTCCCTATCATTGGTGAGTTTGCCTAAGGTGGCTTTGGGATCCTGGACCCCTCTGGATGTATCCCTTCTCCCACAATGCGCGGTGGTATGCGCTCGCGGGGAGGGGAATGAGGCGATGGCAACCTTGCCGTGTGTAGTTTAGTAGTCTCGCGCGCGGGATGATATTGACGCTCGTGCGAGGGAGAATATCGGGGCTAGCGCGCGGGAGACTGTTGACGCGCGCGTAGGATTAATACGTTGAGTGCGCGGGTGTGCAGGAGAGAGTTCACGCGCATCTATACCAGCTGTAGGGCGCGCTTGCAGGAAAAAGATCCCTAGCGCGCGGGCGCGCAGTTGAATCATGTGGGGCGAGTGAGAGAATGTTGGCACGCATCCTTTGGAGAGGATGGGCGAGCGTGCGCGCGTATTCTTAGCTGGAGCCTTGTTAGGCCCATGTAGAAATGACGACGGCAGGTCGGCAGGTCTGTCGGATGGAAGGTCAACGTGTTCTTTAAAAGGACGACCTTCCACCGAAGGCGATTGCGAACGATCTGCAGAAAGGTCCAGGACAAGTGCAGGAGCAGTGATAGATGATTGGTCTCGAAGCTCCTCTGCGGTGGACAGCATCAAAGATATTGAACCAAAGAGGCGTCTCCTCACCGCAGGTGAAGGAAGGCCTCTTAGGGTGAAGAGGAAGGCGAGCCTTCGGACGAATGCGCCCTCTGGGGGCCGTTGGATCAGCAAGCTGACCTTCTGCAGTCCTCCAAAGAGGAGTCTCTGTAAGTGAACTCCCCTGAGGGGGAGAAATACTAGCAGGAGAGACTGACGATGGACTTAGTTTCCCCTCATAGGTTGAACAGGAAAGAGAGAAATTAAGCCGTCAGCTACCATTGAGTTTGGAGAGGCAAAGGTGATGGGTGATACTGCATGGGATACCTCTGACACCACAACGTCGACAAGAGACAGATGATCAACCTCTGACGGTGACGAAGATTACGTGACAGCGGCACCCAATCGGATGTAGTTAAGCAAAATCTCCATGGAGGGCGAACCCGTAAGCCCCAAGGGGGACCAAAGCTGAAATAAGGAGGTTAGTGACATATCCTCCCCTAGGGGGGAGAGGTGGAGCTGCTTCCCTAGGGGAAGCAACGTCATCTCTCGAGTCCCAAGGTTGGTAAAATATACATCGATCTACGCTACCACTCGACGGTCTCTCGAAAGAGACCGACCGAGTGGTGGGAGCTTCAGAAGAGGATTCGACAACGGAAGAAGAGGCCTTGGGTTTTTCTCATTTCGAAGCAACCTTCGAAGGAGAAATATCCCGTTTGGACTTCTTCTTCCGTCGTCGTGAAAACCTCTCCCAATGGAAGGTAGACCACTCCCTACACTTGTTGTTGCCATCACACCGTTGGCCTCTACAAGAAGGACAAAGGGCGTGAGGATTAGTCTCGACCGCCGACATGAATGTTCCACAGGGGCGGTCGGGAAACCCAGGGCAGGTGCGCATGATCGCAGAGGCCAACTTCACATATACAGAACTAGAAAAAGAAAAGGCAAAAGCAATTAAATGGCTGCCAAATAACGGCGAGGATGAAAGCAGGCACGTCCGACCACCATCCGAGCCGAGAGCAAAGTGAGCTCAAGCACAGGTGTGTGAGAGGGGGGTTGCAAGCTACCCTCCCCTACCCCCGCAACCTAGCGGTGTGGGGAGTAAATCTTCGTTAAAATTTAATGGCTCGTCATTTCAGCTACGCCGAAAGTAATACCCCTATTAAATAGCGTGGTTTGTATTCCAGTTACGGAACAAACCAGGACTCACACAAATACACTAGATATAGATGGAATCAAACCACAGGGCAGTTTGATAAAAAATCAGTAATTGATTATGTCGTTATATCAGACAAGAGGCTTGTAGAAAATGTTAAAAGTATTGCCAGGAGTCTCCCTTGATTCAAATCATAGACTAGTCATAGGAAAAATTTACATTCCTCCCATAAGAACAGAGCAAACAGAGAAGAGAAAAATGATAAAAACAGAATCCTTGAAAGACCCAGTTATCAAAATGAGATTTCAAAACAAGTTTACAGAGAGGTTGCAATACCTGGAGCAGCGGGATTGGAAGGGACTAAAGGATGTAGGGGAGAAGGAACTTGGCTGTAGGTTTGTTGGAGGTACTAGGAAAAGACGTACAATTTGGTGGAATGACGAAGTAAAAGGTGCAATAAAGATGAAGAACAAAATGCACATGAAATGGAAGAAAGAAAGGAACCAACAGACTAGAGAAGAATATGTATCTTCTAGGAATCAATCAGGAGAGATTAAGAGAAGATCACGGATAAATGCAATATAATATAAAGGATGAAAATGGAAACATTATTGGCACGGCTACAGAACTTAATGAAAAATGGACTACTTATTTCAATAGGTTACTAAATGTAACTACAGAAGGAAATGAAGAATATATTTTTCAATTTGACAGAGAAAATAGGGAGGATGTGATTACTTATCATGAGTTTGAAAATGCTTTGAAAGAGATGAAAAATGGGAAATGCCCAGGGTATGATAATATACCAATTGAGTTATTAAAATAGGGAGGGGACCTAGCAAAGTAGATATTATATGACCTAACCTTGTCATTCTGGTTAGAGAGCACGGTTACTGAAGACTGGGGGAAACATATTTCTGTACCCTTTTATAAAGGTAAAGGTGATTCAGGCAAATGCAAGAATTATAGAGGTATAACGCTCATATGTCATGCAGCAAAACTTTATGAGAGGATTTTAGAAAAAAGGGTAAGAAACATCATTGAACCTCAGCTAGGCGAAGAACAGCATGGATACAGAAAGGACAGAAGTACATCAGATCTCATATTCGCCTTGAGGCTTGTTATTGAAAAATCATGGAAATACAATAGGCCACTGTATATAGCATTTATTGACTTGGAAAAGGCATATGACTTGGTACCTAGGAACAAATTGTGGTGCTTAGGAGAGGTTTATGGACTCGACGGTAGATTGGGAGCTGCAATAAAGAGCACGCACGAACCATGTATGAATATTGTAAGGACTGGATACAAGGATGAAAATTGGTTTAGAGTAACAACAGGTGTTAAGCAGGGAAGCGTTCTTTCCCCACTCTTGTTCATTGCATACATAGATGTAATTATAAGAAGTTTTAAGGAAAGAATAAATATCTCGGGAGACTCATGATTTTTGCTGATGATATTGCTTTCTGGACATATGATCAGGAAGAACTAGAAAGAGCATTGATAGCCTTGAACAATTGTTTAACAGAAGCCGGACTGAAGATGAACATTAAAAAAACAGAAATATTAACAATCAACAAACAAAAACAAGCTCCAACGAACATCATGATAAGAAATACGGTAATTAAGTACACCAACGCATTCAAGTATTTAGGGTGTATGTTTACAGACAACGGCTATAAGAAGAAAGAAGAATTTACTGAACGAATAAAGAAATATAATAAATGCTCTGGAGCACTCTATCCAATTATGAGAGATGCATACGTACCTATAGAAGTAAAGAAAACCATATTTGAAGAATTACTAACACCAATCATGACATATGGATCTGAGAGCTGGACAATGACAATCAAAGACAGGAGCAGAGTCCAAGCTTCAGAGATGAAAAGCCTGAGAACGATAATGCACAAAACAAGAAGAGATAAAATAAGAAATGTAGATTTTAGAAGGATGGTTGGGGTATCTCCTATGTTGAACAAGATTGAGAAGGGTCAGCTGAGATGGCTGGGACATTTAATGAGCATGGATGGAAATAGAATTGCAAGGAAGAGATGGGACTGGACGCTTGGTGGGAGGAGACAAGAGGTAGACCACGTAAACGCTGGAAGGATGGAATTGAAGAGATTCTGACAAAGAACAACATGCCAACAATTGAACAGGGGAGACAAGAGGGAATTTTTTAAAACAGAATTGAGTGGAGAAGACAACTGATTCCACTGACAGGCTGAAAGCCTACCTGGGAGTGGAAATAAGTAAGTAAGAATAATTACGTTAATGCTGTAAAATATTCTTCTTATGCAGTATTCTGATATTATAACATCATAAAAATTGGCTGCTTTAGGAACAAAATAACTTGAAAATAACAGTAAAATATAAAAGAATAAAAGTATTACCTTTACGTCATCCATAAACTGCTGTAACTCATTGTTTTCCCTTTGTTCTTCCATTTCCTTCTCCACATGCCCTCCACTAGAGGAATAAAAAAACGGATCAAACTACAGGTACTGTACACTACACTAATTTGTATTTCTTATCTATACAAACCGAAGTCCTTTTATAGGCATAGGATTTCAGTGAAGCTGAAAACTCGGCTATTGAAATTCATAATGAGGTATTAGTGGCCCTTCCCACCCCCTGCCAGCTCACATATTAGCCACTTTTACCTTCAACTAGAACTTAAGGGGTGGATGAGGCAGAAACTATAGCTTTAAGGACTCGGGTTTATATACTGTTGTTAGGAAAAATACGAATGACTTTAATTTATGACATTCTTACAAATATACAAAACCCTGGTCCCTTAATAGGATACTTACCCTTAGGATGGTGTTAGTCCCTATAAGAAAACTGATTGGCTTAAAATCCAGGGATATCAAAACATTCGAACCTTAGGAGGAGCGAGAGCGTTGACTCCAATTCACCTTCTATGACCTGAATTCCGAATATTAAGCTAGGTTTCTACCATTAGACAGACGATCAGGGAAGAAAATATATTCCCAAGGGATCTGATGTCTTCAATGTAAGCCTAAAGTAAAGCGATTGGTTTATATTACTCTCCATCCTCCCTCTCGGCAGGAGGATGAGGAAAACATTTCTATAGGAACCTAAAATACAGTGGAATAGTTACTTGATATGGTAGCTTATCTGCATCAAGATCTGATCCAGCGACATATCAGTTCAACTGCTGCACCCCCAAGGATGGACGAGGAAACTAAGAAAAAAGCTAGACATTCTTACTCCCGTCTTAGTCAAGATGCTTCTTGGCCGACCCGCCGAGACGCTTTACTAAGCATCTCTCCCCGCCGTGCGCCAAGCGAAGGGAGACCGCATTCATTGTTCTCTCTCGCTTCGCTTGTGTTGCTTAGTCTTGCCGCGTGGAACTTTTAGCTGTTTTCTTGTGCTTTTTAGTGTAAAATAGTTCTTGTGACGCCCTTAAAAATGTCTGTTGCCTGCATTTACAGAGTGAATGGATCGACGGTTCGCTACATAAAAAAAAAAGATGAAATGAAAATACGTAAAACTGCCTCAATAACGTTCTCCAAGGACACTCAGCGCGTTGTGACTCCTCGTAATAAGACGATTGTGCAAATGGAGACTACGTTATCAATGTGTATATCGGACTGTTGGGAAAAGGTTACGCTCGATACAACATGATTCGAACCAAAGCCAAAACCCTGTATGATAGCCTAGTTTCTGAAGGGAAATCTAACGAAGAAGACGAAGGTGATGATGACAACGAAGGTGATGAACCTGCCCCACGAGAAAAATGTGGTTTTGTTGCCCGCAAGGGCTGGTTCGAGAAATTCAAGAGGTTTGGCCTTCGCAGCATTCTTTGTATGGGGAGCCTGCCTCGGCAGACCAAGAGGCAGCTCTTCGTTACATCGAGGATGAGTTCCCGAAATTAATTAAAGAAGGTGGCTATCTCCTGGAGCAGGTGTTCAACATGGATGAGACTGGCCTCTTCTGGAAGAGGATGCCGTCCCGGACGTTCCTTTACAAGGACAAAGTAAAAGAGCCAGGGTTCAAGGCCCACAAAGATCACGTCACTCTCCTCATGTGCGGGAATGCCGCGGGCTTCATGCTCAAGCCTGGCTTAATCCTCTGGATTTGAAAAACAAAAACAAAGCCTTGCTGTCTGTCTACTGGATGAGTAATAAAAAGGCATGGATATCTAAAGCCCTCACACTCGACTGGTTCATAAACTGCTTCATCCCACAGGTGAAGCTGTACCTCGCGGAGAATGGGCTGCACTCCTCTTGATGGACTGTGCAGGCGGACATGCAACGGATCTGCATTATGACGGGGTCCAAGTGGAGTTCCTGCCTCCCAACACCACTTCCCTCATACAACCAATGGATCAGGGGGTCATTCGGGCCTTCAAGGCCCTCTACACGAGGTCCACGATGGAGGGCCTCATCTCCTCCATCGATGAAGACGACAAGGATTTCAGCCTCAAGAGAAATTGGCGGAAATACGACATTGCAACATGCCTGGCCAACATTCAGAAAGCTCTTAATGAGATATAACAACAAACATTGAATGCAAGTTGGAGAAAATTGTGGCCAGACGTTGTTCATAACTATGAGGGATTTACGCCAGATGAAGTTCACCACTCTGCCGTAGATAAGGCTGTGAGACTGGCACGGTTTGTAGCCAACGAAGGTTTCTCTGACATGACGACAGATGACGTCAACTCACTGATCGAGTGCCACTTGGAGCCCCTAACCAGCGAGGACCTTGTCGAAATGACAAGATTAGCGAGTGAGGAAGAAGAAGAGGCAGCCGACGTCGGCGACGATGACGAAGCTGAAGAACGTGGCCTTACCGTGGACAACCTGCAAGAGCTCTGCAACAAAAGGCGCAGGAAATCGATGATAACATGGTCAGAGCCATTGAATTTAGTAACCGTATTGACAGTGTAATGGCGTTGTGCAAGAGCATCTTTGCTCAGATAAAAGAACGTCAACAACTTCCCATCACGATGTTCCTAGTGCGCTGAAAACCTTCTGCAGAAGCATCAAATACTCCTGCAGCCTCTCCGGCTTCCCACCGAGCCACTACGCCGCCTCCTGCAGTTTCTCCAGCTCTATCGGAAGCTGTCGTTGACGATCCACCGTCTCTATCAACTGAGGATGAGGCGTCACCTGAGGAGCAGTAAAGCTCTCATTAACCTGTGCAGTAAATCATCTTCATCTTCATCACCTCCATTATACTGCACAGGTGTTTCATCGTCAATTATCAAGTTCATCGTCATTGTTAGAGGTGAGTTACGTATCTGGTTATAAGAATAAAAGAGTTCTAAAAACATATCTACAGTATATACACATACACTATTTATATCTACATATGTAAGTACATGTACACTTACACTATTTATATTATTTATGTATAAATGTAAATGTACATACAGTATACGTAATGTATTAAATACTGTATTTATACAGTACAGTACTTTATTTTATGTACAGTATATAATTTATATTATCAATATTTATTTACATGATTCTTTAATGTTCTAATGATAACATATGCATTTATAGGGTTAATATACACTTATTGTTATCATATATACATGTACACAAAAAATGTACATACTGTATTCCAAAAATAGGGAGGGAAAACTACTTCGCGGTTTTCCACCTATCGTGGTCGGTTCTGGTCCCCATTAACCGCGATAGGTGAGGGATTACTGTAATAATAAAAATGTAAAAGAAATTTACAGAGACACAAGCAGGGTATTAAGAAGCGTCGACTGTTTCGTGAATGGATTTCCCACCATGAGGTCAGTCATTATGATAGCTGGGTGATAAAAAGCTTCCTAGTTTGAAAATAAAATCCTTCCAACAGACCACCATTCGTCATCCAGACCAAGACCTTAGTAGCAGAGAATGCACAGCGCAACCATATAATGTTGCCAGACCCACAATAACTCTTCAATCTGGTCGTAACAATACAAGACGAGGGATTGTATCTGCATAGGAACAAAAGATTTTCATTCAGCCACTGCAAATTTCAAATTTCAAAATATTTACCACAAGACTGACCTGAGAGCTTCATTAACAGTGGAAATCAAAACAAAATAAGAACTCGCAATGCCGACTTCTTTCCCTTTAAAATTGTGATAAGTTGGAGTGGCTGTTGAGCCGTCGTAGAGAAAGTCAATTTATTATTGGTGGGTGTGTACGAAAAACGTGTCCTATGTTGTAAAAACACTTGTTTCACAGAATTGACATGAATACGCCAAAGTTATAGTTAAAACCTGCAGAAAATGTTTTCATGTTTATATTTGAAATATCTTTTTTAATGTTGTTATTGTTTTTAAAATACTGTATCTTATTTTAATTGTTCATTATTTCTTATAACATTTATTTATTTTCTTTCCTCACTGGCCTACTATTATTACTATCTAAGCTACAACCCTAGTTGGAAAAGCAAGGTACTATAAGCCCAGAGGCTCCAACAGGGAGAAATAGCCCTGTGAGGAAAGGAACTAAGGAAATAAATAAACAACATAAGTAATGAACAATTAAAATAAAATATCTTAAAAACATTAAAACAGATATTTCATACATAAACTATAAAAAGACGTATATCAACCTGTTCAACATAAAAAAAAATTTCTACAAGTTTGAACTTTTGAAGTTCAAACTTAGGTGCTTCGAACATTCCAAATGACGATAGCTGGCGAAATGAGTTGTGGTAGTCACCACACAGACTGCTCAAAATACACAAAATCCAACGTAAACAGCATCTAATATCAGAAAAACAGAGGAAAATACAAATTTTGTACATGACTGTCCCATCATTGTACACAGAAAACCTAACGTGTAGTTATCAACCCAAAACTGATGCTGTTTTCCTACAAAACAACCATTTAAAAAAAAAACACAATACTCCAGCAAATGCAGAAAAAAAATATTGTAAAAACACAGGAAAACGCACATTTTGTACGTAGGTGTCCCATCATTTTACACACAAAACCCCACAATAATTGTATTTTGTGTATTTGGCCCCAAAAACCAGTTATAATCACCCTAAACAACAAACACGTTCGCAAAAACCATAAAAAAATGCAACATTTTAAAGGGACTGTTCCAACATTCTACACAGTAAACGCGACGTTAATTTGTGCCACTTTAGTTAACCTAAAAATCCTTCGGCTTAACTATACCATAGGAGCCTTTGTATATCAACGGCCAGTTCCTCCCGAGTGCACAGTAGACACCAGCTAACCTAAACTCCCCTGCCCTAACCTGACCTCCAGGCTGTGTCCTTACCTACTTAATTAATGGGGGGTTAACGACCCCTGCAACCCCCTTACACTGCCGTATTCTTAGCCGGCCGACATCATACATGCAGGTGGCCGCTATCACACATACACCCCTTATCAGTGCACCATTCCGAGAAGGAACGGAGTCACCAAACTGATATTAAGTCATTGGGGTGCCAAAGTATAGCTACCTTCCTAAATTGGGTTAGCGGTGCAAGGGTAAATATAAGCCAGTTATATGAAAATAATGCTAATACCAGTTCCCTAGTTAAACTATATAGGTAATTTACTGCATATAACCATAATAAAACCGAAACATAATATATGATAATATTTATCGATTAGCTTCTTAAAATATTATTATACACCGAAAACTGCATTTGAGAACCTACCCACCACCGTATGACTATTTTCGATCTAGCCTGAACTAATGGCTTTTCCCTGCTACAGTACGATTGAATATTATTTATCAATTATATATTGATATATATAAGATTAAAATGTTATAGAGGAAATTATGTTAATAATGAAATAATTAACACCTTTTTGTGACCAAAGGTTAAAACGATCGTAAGCGGGACAAGATCTTGGGGACTGAGATTCAAGTATAATTCAACGAATTTAAGTCTATAATCTTTATATATAAACATAAATCACTTTTAAAAAGTATTACAAATATTGAAATTACTCTTACCTATTCATTTCACATCTAAATAAAGCACTGTACAAGTGAAACTGCTTTTTTATACCTGTTGCCGAGGATCAACAAAGTTTGTTTTTGTTTACATTCATTCTGGTATCCAATACCGGGAAGAAAAGTAAAAAGGTTCCAACTTGTAAATTTATTTTACGTTTTTTAAATATATATTTATGCTTTATTTGAGATTATATACTTGTTTAAAGGTTTTTATATAAATTTCTATTCTAATTTATTTTATGTCTATGTGAAAATACAATACAGAATATGAAATATTAATACATATGTTGGGATTATTTGGGCCAACAGAACAAAGGCCATTTTGAGTATTGTAATGCAGTTTCCAGTATATTATCATAATTTTATTCATGATGATATGATAGAATTATTTATTCTAATAATATCTGTATTATATTTAATTACAATAATTACTTTATTATAATATTTTATTAGGTTTATGCTACATTATATTATTCACATATAATAGACATTACATTTTTTTTTCCATTTCTGACTGTCATAATTTCATGGGGCAGCTTATTGTTCAATCTCCATACATATGATAGAACAATATAAAATTAAACAAATCATCATTATTTTGATTAAATGTGCATTATATTATGTATAAATGACCAATAAAATATTAAAAAATGCGATGTACAATTCGTATATAAGGACAGTTATTTAGTACAATAAGAAACATTTATGTTGATACGTATATAGCCTACATAATCATATAAAAACACATTCGTTGAGTATACATTAATGTATTTGCTTTCCTTCATACATTAGTATATGTCCAAGATATTCAAAACAGGTTCCATAAGTCAGCAAATTGCTATTTTCATTCTTGTCCAAAAACAAAGAATTACTCTATTTATTAGTGATTTCATTATTATTATTATTATTATTATTATTATTATTATTATTATTATTATTATTATTATTATTATTATTATTATTATTATTAAATAATATTATGTTCTGTCTTATCTGCAGTAGAATCTATGAACCTTCTTTTCTCTCTTCTTAATCCTCTCATTACTTCACTGTCAAGGTACATATATTCAGTTCTTAATTAGGTAAAAAATCTGCTGTTTTCCTTTAATTATTCAGTCA
Source organism: Palaemon carinicauda (assembly GCF_036898095.1). Lineage (NCBI taxonomy): Eukaryota > Metazoa > Arthropoda > Malacostraca > Decapoda > Palaemonidae > Palaemon > Palaemon carinicauda. Next base: position 94,136,597 of record NC_090750.1, read on the forward strand.
AGATTTGCTGTTCTTATCTTTATTAGTTTCCATGTTTCACAACTCAACCATTTCATTCATTTTACTCCACTGTCAGATTGTGATGTTAGCAGATTCTTGAAAGATTTAAACTTATTTCACAATGAATATTCGAATCTATTTCTATCTCATCATCGGGTAACATTTCTAAGACTGCAAATTTGTTTTAACATTATAACAATCCTTTTTACTAGTGTTATTAGTTTTTTAATGTCATATCTAGGAATCTAAGGTCGGTTTGCATTAGTTTTCCTGGTCTTCAACTTGTGTGTCTAAGTGTAGAGACTATCGTTTCTTCCTATATCAGGTCTCTGTCTTCCTACGTCATTCAAGTAGTGAATTTTTACATTATCTATTAATTACTAAGAGGTCAATTTGACTGAAATATTTTCCACAAAGATGTCCAAGTATATTCTGGTATATCTGTTTTCAAGCAGTGTTTCCCAATTATCAGCTCATTAGAAAAAAAATCATCTACTTCCTATATTGTGCAATGCTCTCCCAGAATGTAGAAACCACGTTCCTCCATCGGTTTTTATTTTTTTTATTTTTGAATCCAGTCAGTCTTCTTTCAGTGAATATATATATCCAGGCCATATTTTAAAAGAACTGACAAAGGCTTCTCTAAATTGCCACCCTAGTTCAATTTTGTTAAACTTTCCACTGGATTTATCATCTTATAGATACTTCGCACCCCTCTCCCACTTGAAAGGGCTGCACGGGACTAGGGGACATTTCTACCATCTAAGAGTTCACTTAAGACCAATGATCTTTCTCCCTCGCTGAAAACCTCATATATTTGCTTTTACGAGTAAAGAAATATTTAAGAGCTTATTATCATTACTTGCTGGGCTATAACCCTAGTTGGAAAAGCTGATTCTGTAAGCCCGGGGGGTTCCAACAGGGGAAATGGTCCAGTGAGGTAAAGAAACAAGGAAAAATTAAATATCTTAAGAACAGTAAAAAAATCTCCTATATATTCTATAAAAACTTTACCAAAATATGTATAGTTACACCACTGGTAACAATACTGATAATAAGGGCGACAAAAACTACAGGGAAGTTAACTTAATTTTATTTTTACAAGACTATTTTTTTTTTTGAAATCAAGTTCCTTATCAAAACTTCCAAATCTCCACATAAAACATTTAAGACTGAAAAGCATAATAGAATAAGGCAGAGACATAACCAATTCCTGCAGGAGCAGATTACGAAATTACTTTGAGAATTAAATTAAACCTTTAAAGTTACAGACTATGAACCTAGTCTTGAAAACATATTCAAACTTTCAAAGATTAAACTATAGCAGCAAGCTTAACCAAATACAAGACAAAATTTCAATAAAATTACAAAGAAAATTTCATTTAAGTACACAAAGGAAACAAATTCTAAGAGAATACATTATATAACAACGCCCCCCTCTGAGAGCAGACAGAACATTGAAGATCCAAGTAACAAACTGATAGAATAAATTTTAGTATACAGAAGCAAAAGTTAACATCTGGAAGCATGTCAGCAATGGAGTTTAATGTTACCTTTGATATGCAATATCCCATTGCTATACTGCTGCAGGACCAAGGCCCATAGTGTTAAGTTTTTTAATTCTGCTAACCAAAGACAATGGATTACGGTCAGAAAAAAAACTTAGATTGATTATCTAAAACAATTTTATTTACAAGAGACAAAGATCATTTATATTCGAATCAAATTTTTCAAGAGCATGAAGGAGCCCCAAAGCTGCCTACTCCACTATAATCTAGGAACTAAAGAGGCTTCAGTTTACTTGAACATGAAGTCTTGAGGTAGTAAATCATAGTCATCGATCCGCATCAAAGCTGCTCCTACAGCCACATCACTGGCTTCAACTTTGAGATCAACAGCTTGTCGGATTCAGATAGCCTTCAACACAGAAGACTATTTCAATAGATGCAAATGCACGTTCACAAAATTCAGTCCAATAGTCAATGTTAGGGCTGGCGAGATTAATCATTGGTACAGCAACTTAGCTGAAAAGTTTGGACAGAACCTCTTTATAAAATCGAGCCATAAGACTAAAACGCTGTACTGCCTTGTTTATAGGAGTAGGCAATTTTTATATGTAACTATAATCCTTTGATGCAATGATTCCGCTCCCAACATCCATAATCCAAGTTGAGACTTCTTCCAATGGTAGTTTTCTGCCAGGTCTTCTCTAAGGCTAAGAAAAAGGCTAGGGAACAGGTCCGTCGATCTTCTAATGTTCTTTCCAAGTGTTGTCGTGAATCAATGTCATCAATGGCAACATTTCTCATCTGAAACAGAACATTAAAAGGTTGAAATGTTTCAACAGCATTTGTCATTTCAAAGGGAATAACAGTATTGAAATTGAACTACAGATATGATACAGGAAGAAGCCTTCGTAGCATTTTTTTTCAAGGGTACTTTTCTAGTAGGTTAATAAAATTTAGTTAGAAATTTGGCATTTGAAACATAAATGAAAACTCTTATCAAATGATTAGTGTCTTTAAGGGAGGTAGAGTTCAACTTCCGATAAACTTTAGAGATTTAAGACTAACCTGGTTTTTTGGTAGAGGGTGCAGGGTGAGGCCCACGAGTTTGTCGCTGTTCTGCCAACCCATTCTGGATAAGAAACTACTCCCCGTTCCATAGCATCCTGCTTGCAAAGTAATCTAAATCTCCAACAGAATGAATTAGTCGCAGGTGTCAATACCACATGTGAAGCAACAGCTGAAGGTAGAGGTAAATCTGAAAAAGTAATAATATCAGCAAAGATTTTTCAAGTTGGGAATTTTATGCATGAAATGTCCTGCAAGATTATAGTGCTAGATATACAAAGTTAAACTCCTATGGTAGGAAGAGTTTATCACCTGTAATCATAGTAGCCATGTTTAACTATCTGAATTTTCACAATCTATTCCATAGAATTTCTAGCGATTCACTTCAACTATCCTATGGTTCTTAAGTCTACCAGGTGTGTAATATAATAACTACTTTCCACTAAGGTTTAATGGCATACCTCATAAAATTTGCTCAAACACTAAATTCTCTTTACTTTTCAAATGAGTCAGCCCGAGCTGATTTAACCCACATCAAAATACTATAGTATGAACATGTTCTACACATTTTTCTG